>NW_007247426.1:0-1035 GCF_000164805.1 Carlito syrichta
TCCTGTATGCCTAGATGTTTGAGGGTTTTTATCAAGAAGGGGTGCTGGATTTTATCAAAAGCTTTTTCTGCATCTAATGATATAATCATGTGGTTTTTGTTTTGACATCTGTTGATGTATTTAATTACATTTATTGTTTTATGAATGTTGAACCAGCCTTGCATCCCAGGGATGAAGCTTACTTGGTCATGATGGATGATTTTTGAGATGTGTTGTTGAATCCGGTTCGCTAGGATCTTGTTGAGAATTTTAGCATCTATGTTCATCAAAGATAGTGACCTGTAGTTCTTTTTTTGTTGGATCTTTACCTGGCTTGGGTATCAATGTGATGTTAGCTTGGTAAAATGATTTGGGGAGGGTTCCATCTTTCTCAATTTCCTGAAATAGCTTCAGTAGGATTGGAATCAGTTCCTCCTTAAATGTCTTGTAGTATTCTGCTGGAAAACCATCTGGTCCAGGGCTTTTTTTTTTTTTTTTATTTTGTAGGTAGATTTCTTATTACATAGTCAATTTCCTTGATTGTTATTGGTCTATTTAGGGTCTCAATTTCTTCTTGTTTCAGCCTAAGTAAGTTGTGTGTTGACAGAAAGTCCTTCATTTCCTTGAGGTTTTCAAGTTTGTTTCCATACAAGTGTACAAAGTAGTCTCTGATGATGTTTTGTATTTCTTCAGGGTCAGATGTGACTTCATCTTTTGTGTTTCTGATTGTGCTTATTTGGTTTTTTTCTTTCTTTTTCTTGGTCAGTCTAGCTAGAGGACCATTGATCTTGTTTTTCCTTTCGAAAAACCAGCTTTTTGTTTCATTGATTTTTTGTATTGTCTTTTTGTCTTTTATGTCCTGGATATAGGCTTTTATTTTGGTGATCTGGATTCTTCTGCTGAAATTAGGGTTTTTTTTGGTCTTGCTTTTCCAGCTTCCTTCGGTGGCTTGTTAGGCTATTAATTTGTGCTCCTTCCATTTTCTTCATGTGTGTCTGTAGGGATGTAAATTCCCCTCTTACTACAGCTTTTAAGGCATCCCAGAGATTTTGGTAA
>NW_007247426.1:1774-9796 GCF_000164805.1 Carlito syrichta
GTTGTCCTTTTTTCCCCCTTTTCTTCTGTGTTTAGTACTTTCTTGAGTGTTTCATGTAGAGGTGGTTTGGTGGCAGCGTAAGTTCTTAGGGATTGGATATCTGGGAAAGATATTAATTCTCCCTCACTGATGAAGCTTAATCTGGCTGGGTAGGTTATTCTTGGTTGAAATTGTTTATCTTTTAGGACTTTGAAGGTAGGGCTCCAAGCTCTCCTAACCTGCAGAGTTTCTGTAGATAAATCTGCTGCTATTCTAATTGGTTTTCCTTGGTAGGTGATCTCACCTTTTTCTCTTGCTGCCTTTAGGATTTTTTCTTTTATGCCTTTTTTGTTTAGGTGAATTATTATGTGTCTAAGAGTTGGTTTTCTCATTTGTTGTCTTGCAGGTGTTCTCTGAATCTCTTGTGTTTGAGTTTTTGCATCATTGATTAGATAAGGGAAGTTTTCTTGAATGATCTCATGGAAGGTTTGTTCTAGTGTGGTATCTGTCTCTCTTTCTGCCTCAGGAAGTTCAATTACTCTTACGTTCTGTCTCTTGAAGTAATCACTCATCTGTTGAAGGTTTTTTCTGTCTTTTTGAGCTTGTTTTCTGTGTTTTTGAGAGTTTGGGTTAGTTCTATATTGTGGTCCCCAAGCTCTGAGATTCTTTCTTCTGCTTGGGTAATTCTGCTTTTCATCCTTGTCAGTTTATGTCATTCACAGTATTCTTTATTACTATTGTCTCAGATATCAGCTCCTTTCTGGTTTCTTCTTGAGTCTCCTCAATTCTTTTTAATCTCTCCATTAATGTCTTGATATCTAGGTTTGTAGTTTGAGAGCAGTCATCTGGGGGCTCTACATTGTTTGCATTCCACAGTCAGTTTTCTCAGTGTCTGCCCTCCCAGGAGTCTGGGAGAGATCTATATTCTTCTTTTAGTTTTTCTTCATTTGTGTAGCTTTTTCTCTCACCTCTTAGTGGCTAAAATCCCTTGAGCTCTAATCTCTAGCCTGTCCCCTCTGTTTTTGTTGCAGACAGCTAGCCTGCTGCCTAGGAGATCTGTGACTTGTCTCTGTTTGGCATAGGGGAGGGGCTTTATCTCCTGTTTAACAATGTCACTGTGGGAACTGAGGTGGAGGTTCTGATAGGTGGGCAGGGCAATGCAAATCTGCCTTGAAAACATTGGAGGTGGTAGTTTTTCTTTCACTTTTAGGGATGCTCATGTGGGTCTCTAGGTGGGACCAGCTGCACAGTTGGGTGCTGGATCCGGGGTGCCACCAGCAGGCTGGGGTGGAGGAGAGGGTCAGGGGTTCCCTCCTCTGGAGCTGGAAGCCTCAGATCAGCACCTTACACAAACTCCCTTACACAAACTTGTCGCACGCTGAGTGCCTCAGCCAGGGTGGGCCTGGGACTCCAGATCTCCAAAGCTCCAGAGGGTCTTTGGTGGCTCTGGGTCCCTCACAAGGCACTTCAGCAGAAATGGGAATGGTATCTCTGAGGGGTGGGTGCCCAGAGCCTCCCTGGGTGACCAGCAGCTTGGTGCTGGGTGCTGGTCATGATGATGTAACCAGGGAGGGAGTTGGGATCCAGGATTCGGGATTCCCCAGCCAGCCAGAGTTACATATAGTGGAGCAGCTGCTGCTGGGCCACAATATCTGGCTCTGCACAGGACCAAACGTCCCTGGGCCTCATATCAGTGCAGCTGGCGGTGGGTAGGGGGTTGCAGGAAGAAAAGTAAGAGTCTTTTTGGGAACTCATGTTTGGAGAGTCTCACGGATCCACCTATGCCATCACCATCTTCTGGAGTCCCCTCATAAATCCATTTTTATAACACTTTTAAATACAATGCTAAGCAACATATTCTATAATATAGATCAATGCAGACCAGAGTGAGCTGCAGTCATCATGACTTTTCTATTGTGGATCTTTATTGAGTGGTTTTGTTCAGAAGACAAATGTGTTGCCAGTTGAAGAAAAAAAAATCCCCCAGATTGCTGTCAAGGTGTAACAACAGAGATTGCTAGAAGCAACTCTGCCTAATTCAAAAATTAATGAAGTATTAGTGTGACAAATGTCTTTAAAAAATTACTTAATTTTATGCAGCAGAACACTTATTTTAAAATATGGGCAATATACAGTGATCTTTCTCTTCTTCTCTTACTGCCTCTCTCTCCTTTCTCCTTTCCTCTCCTTTCTACCATTTTGTGTAAGATACTAATGAGAATCTGATGAAAGCTGTGATTTTACTTGAAGGTAAAGATACAAAATAGATCATTGTTTCAGTGAGCTATTTTTCAGAAAAAAACTATCTGATACCCATTTATTAATAATCCCTTGAGTTCTCACTGTTAAAAACTTTGAACTAAGGGTCATATATTAAAATTTATCCAGTTATCCAGTTGTAGTTAGTTATTATAAAATCAATAAAAAATTGAAAGAATAAACAATAATATTTTTCAAAAAAATAAGGTATACAGAATGTTGATATCCCTTTAAAATTAAAGAATATCATGTTCTGTAAAATCTACAAGTTTCATCATTTTAGTGAAAATACCTGCTCCCTATCAGAGCTGCCATTGAAGTCAATGAGGGAAGATAAAAGTTATCTTGCTTTTATATGAATATTGTATTTCTTATGGGTCATGTCCATCACCCAAAATTAACTTGAGAATTTAAAATAAAAAAATCTTTACAACCAGTATATTTTCATTTATCTATTTGTGGAATCATATATCTTTATTAATATACTTCTAATTAAAGTAAAAATAAGAATTTAGAACCTGAAAAATTGAGATTAATTTATTTAAAGACACAAAGAACATTCAATAGAATATTTACAATCATAAACAACTTGAAAAAGCATGTTTATACTAATATTTCTTGGAATTTTTCATCAACTTAAACATTGATAAACAAAATAAGTTTATTCAACTGGTCATAATGACCAATGACTTAAGGGTCATGAATTAAAATGGTGGAAGACATACATATTTAGAGTCATATAGAAATTGTTGATACAACGGAAACCTATGGAAGAATTGCCACAATTAATGATGCCATTTGAAATGTTTATTTCTTCCTAATAATTGTACACAGACTTAAACTCAAACTCCAAACTCTTAACTTTGATATTGAAAACAAGTTTAAACTAGACTCAAAATTCTGGGATCTTGCAATCCAAATATTTTGTTATAAAATTTGGAAAACTTTTATCCCAGTTATGTATTCATGGATCATTTATGGAAACAAAAATATGTCAAGTCTAAATTCAAATTTATTTTCAGGCAAAAGAAATCCTAATAAAGTGCCAGTATAAAACAATAATTACTATAAACATAATTTATAATGAATCATTTAAAATTGTAACTCTTGTATTACAATTATATAGAGTACTATTTTATAAAATATATTAAAAAGTTGTACTCTGTTGTTTATTAATTGAAAGCATGGGATATTTCAGGGCATATTAGTATGAGAAAAAAAGTTGAGATATTTTAAAATTTAAAATGTTTTGACTTTTCAAAATGCTCATGAAAAGATGTTCAGTTGTGACATTTGACCAAAGTATCTGCCTTAATAAAAAGAGTAATAGTGTCAAATTTAAAGCTGTATTTTGGGGTCTAGAAATAGCAAAGTAGATGACACTACAACAAGTTCACAACTTCCATGAAGGGAAACTAGCTATTTTAACCAAAATGACATTAACTTTCTAGAATAATAATCTTTAAGCTAATTTTAATTCTTCAAATATAGCCCACCACCTTCAAAAAAATAGTTCAATCACTTATCCAATGAAAATGCATATCCAATTACATCTATTACTACACACAAAAGATCAATAAATGCAACTATAAATTTGGAAAATCTGATGGACATCTGTACTAGATTAATAGAAATGTAAGACAATATTGAAAGGATTTTAGACTTCTGTTAGAGATTTTGGTTGAGATATAGTAAAAGCATATGCAACAAAATAAGTATAACATTAATATGAAGTAATAATCAAATGCAGGAAAAAAGTCTACAAAGTTGCATAAAAAAAGAAATATAAACATAGCACACTGCATGGTTTAAATTCAAATACAGTTTATATAAACATCAACATTTGAAAATCATGTAGCTAGTTATAATCTCTAGCTCTATCTGTATCACTATTGATTGATTCCTTTGTGTGTTATAAAAGAGAGAGGAGCCGGGCTCGGTGGCTCAGCCTGTAATCCCATGACTTTGGGAGGCTGAGGTGAGTTGATTGCCAGAGCCCGTGGGTTCGAGACCTGCCTGGGCAGCGAGACCTCATCTCTACAATAAATCAAAAAATTAACCGGGCATGGTAGCACACACCTGTAATTCTGGCTACTCAGAAGGCTGAGGCAGAAGGATGGCCGGAGCCCAGCAGGTCGAGGCTGTGGTGGCCAGGAGCGGCCACTGCACTCCAGTCTGGGCGACAGAGACTCCAACACACACACACACAAAAAATAAATAAATAAATAAATAAATAAAAGAGAGATGAAATTATATATCTTTAGCTTTAGAAAACAAAGCACATCAATATATATACATATGTAAGTATATATTATATATACATTTATATAAAATATTAAATATACTTTATGTTAATATACGTATATTGATGCCATAGATTCAGATAATTTGAAAGATAAGAGATAGGACTACAGTTTTAATTGTATATTTACATAATTAATTGATGTTTAACTATGTACAAAATGATAATAACAAAAATAATGTTAAATAAAGACAATGTATTAGAAGTATTTTAAAAGAAAGATTTATTTATAATTAAAACTATGAAGTTTTTACATGAAATAATGTTAATCTTTTAAAAATCATCAATGGAACAATGATCATTTTGGTTGTATATTTGCTTTTGTTCCCTGTTCCTTGAAGTGATTTTTAAGTCTACCATATTATTATCTAAAAGATAAATTTAGCAAAATAAACTAAAAGTAATACAAAATAATATAAAACCAACATTTTAAAGACTTGAAAGCTGTGCAAATATTTTACAGACCTCCATAAAAGAACATCAGAAATTATGAGATGATTGTATACATGACCAGGGACAGTAACAATGCAAAAGAAAAGAAAATATAAATTCTCTTTGAAAAGAAAAACCAACTACATCTATGAGTAAGGTCCAATGAGCCGTAAAACAAACAAGCAGAAGGCAGAACTCTGCAGGAGCCAAGTTGGATGAAGCCAGAGGGGAAATCATAGAGAGGCAGAGGAACCCAGGAGAAATCCACACTGAGGTCCAGAGCATGCAACCTAAAGGCATAGCCCAGCTGTCTGAAACTAAAGTGAGATAGCAGCTATCAGGGGAAAGTGTATTTAAATAACAAATACACTCAAGAAGGATAAGGAAAAAAAAATCAAACCGAGTAGTGAATATGTACACATGCAAACACAGAGACACAAAAAACAGCATAAGCAGCAAATACTAAAACAACAAGAACACAAAAATATAATACACTAAATGTGAATGCAAGAACATGGCCTAATAAATTCCCATTCTATGTCACTCTCAACCTGTAGTAGACAAGAATGAAACCCAATATATAGACAAAGTTAAAAGTACTTAGGGTGTATAAAACTATTAGTGGGTCAACTGGATATATTTTATAGAAGTGTATGTGTAAAAAAACTCTGCTTAAATTTGAATCAATTATAGCTGGGCTATTTCATATATTACACTCCAAACTGATTTGAAAGTCTGTGTTGACTATGGCACTATAATTTTTAAGCTCTACACAAAAGTATTCATCAAAGGGTCAACATCATTTTGGCACATAACACTACAAGGTAAGTCACATATATTTTCTATAAGAACATTCATTTATTACCTAATAAATCTATAGGAAGTAATATGATATGCAGTTACATATTAGATGTGTGTGCAAGAATGGACAGAGTCAAATAAAGTTAAAAGCAGAGTAAAATAAAGATAAAACGTGGCTCTGCAGGAGAGATCTGATTAGAGGAACAATTGCAGAGCCTGCCAGAAGAGGACAGGGTTTTTTTGTCTTTATTTTTTGTTTTGTTCTGTTTGTTTGTTTTTTTAAATTATTTTTTAATTTTAAAAATTTTCTGATTGTCAGTTCAGCTATTTTTAAAATATTTTTCCTTTGTGCATAAATGTGTATGTGAGGCTTTGACCCAAATCACCTCCCTATTTTTTTTCTTTTCTTTCCCCATTTCTTTCTGCTTTTATTTGTCATTCTCTGTTTATGTGTGTATGTGAATGATTATTTATCTTTTGATCTTGTTGTTGGTGTTTGCTCTTTTGTTCTTCTGGGGTTTTTTTAATATTCATTTTTTATAATTTAAGGGGTGTGTCAATATATGCGTAGGGGTGCCACCTGAATCCCCACTTTTTCCCCTTTCTCTTTTTCCTTATTTTCCCTCCTTTGGTCTTTTTGTATTTCTTCTCTATTTATTTTTTAGTAGGCTTATGTGTGTGTGGGTTTAGTTTCCTTGGGGTTTTTCTGTTGTTGTGATTTGTTTTGTCTTGCTTTGTTGTTATTGCAGATTGTTTTGTAGTGTGGGTTGGTTTCTACTTTGCATCATCATGTAGCGTGGTGGTGGGGAGTGGATTTCATGGAAAACATGCCACAATAAGTGAATATTTTAATTTGCAAGTAGCATCTGACTCCTAGCACCCCATCCCCCATTTTACTCAGATTTCAAAACTATAAGAGACAGCAAAGCTTCTCATCCACCATCCTATTTCAAAATAGAACAAATCCAGGGCCCAGATCAGGGGAGAATAGAGGACTGAGCAAACATCAGAAGGGAAAGCCTCTCCCACTGTCACTGAATAACAGAACTAAAGAAAAAAAAGGAGATCTATCACAAACAAGGAAAAGTCAAAGGAAGACTTCAGGCAACTTCAAGATTACCAAAGACAAAACTCCTGAGATATCAGACTTTGTTGTCCAAACAATGGAAGTCACTAACGACTGGTCCCAGAATGTGATAGGGATCAGGGAATGGTTGGAAAGAGTAAACAAGACTCAAGAAAGACAAGATGAAACACTGAAAGAACTTGTAACAGAGATTTTGGCAATAAAAAATTTCATCCAGGAAATATATAACAAGACAACAAGCTGGAAAGTAGAATGCATACATTAACTCCAAAGCCAAAAGAAAATAAGTAAATGAAGAAAAAGCTTTATAAGAACCTCATGACAGGGAGAAGCAATCACATTCCAATAATCAGCCTGAATGTGAATGGACTAAATGCACCACTGAAAAGACACAGAATGGTGGACTGGATAAAAAACCATGACCCCATTATTTCTTGCATCCAGGAGACACATCTCACTACAAGAATGCACACAGACTCAAAGTTAAAGGATGGAAAACAAGTTTCCATTCAAATAAATCACCAAAGAAGGCAGGAGTTGCAATCTCAATATCAAACAACCTTTAAGCTATCAAAAATTTAAAAAAGATGCAGAAGGACACTACATAAAGATAAAAATTTCAATCCATCAACAAGAAATATCCGTCTTAAACATATATGCACCCAACACAGAAGCACCAGCATTTATAAAGCAACTTCTAAATAAACTAAAGAAAATTGACTCTAACACTATTATAGTAGGGAACTTGAATACCCCACTGAAAACCCTAGATAGATCATCAAGGCAAAAAAATCAACAAGGAGATCCAGAACCTAAACTTGACACTTTACCAAATGGACTTAGTAGATATCTACAGATTATTCCACCCAACAACCACAGAATATACATTCTACTCATCACTACATGAAACATACTCCAAGATTGATCACATCCTTGGCCATAAATCAAACATAGACAAGTTCCATAAGATTGAAATCTTGCCATGCACATTCTCAGACCAGAGTGCTATAAAAAGAAATATCAAAACCAAAAACATTTCTCCAAAGCCTACAAAGACATGGACACTAAAGAGCATGATGCTGAACAATGAATGGGTCAACATTGAAATCAGAGAAGAAATTGAAAGATTACTGGAAACAAATGAAAATGAAGAAATATCTTA
>NW_007247427.1:0-766 GCF_000164805.1 Carlito syrichta
ACAAAAAAAACCCTGGTCCAGATGGCTTTCCAGCAGAATTTTACAAGACATTCAAGGAGGAGCTGATACTAATCCTACTGAAGGTATTCCAGCCGATTGAAAAAGATGGAACTCTCCCCAAATCATTTTACGAAGCCAACATCACATTGATACCCAAGCCAGGTAAAGATCCAACAAAGAAAGAGAACTACAGGCCAATATCTTTGATGAATATAGATGCTAAAATTCTCAACAAGATCTTAGCAAACCGGATTCAGCAATACATCTCAAAAATCATCCACCATGATCAAGTAGGCTTCATTCCTGTGATGCACGGCTGGTTCAACATTCGTAAAACCATAAATGTAATTAAATATATCAACAGATGTCAAAACAAAAACCACATGATCATATCATTAGATGCAGAAAAAGCTTTTGATAAAATCCAGCACCCCTTCTTGATAAAAACCCTTGAACATCTAGGCATACGGGGAACATACCTCAAAATAGTAAAAGCCATCTACGAGAAACCCACAGCCATCATACTCCTAAATGGACAAAAATTGGAACCAATTCCGCTGAAAACTAGAACTAGACCAGGATGCCCACTTTCACCCCTCCTGTTCAACATAGTGTTGGAAGTCCTGGCTAGAGCAATCAGAAAAGAGGAGGCAATCAGAGGTATTCAAATAGGAAAAAGGAAGTCAAGTTATCTCTCTTTGCAGATGATATGATTGTGTACCTTGAAACCCAGAGATTCTGTCAAAGGTCTCCTTACACTGATAAA
>NW_007247427.1:1796-2054 GCF_000164805.1 Carlito syrichta
CCTATCTATCCCCATGCATAAAGGTTAACTCCAAATGCATCAGAGACCTAAATGTAAAACCTCAAACCATAAGAACCTTAGAAAAGGAAGGAAATACTCTCATTTAAATCAGAACTGGCATCCAATTCCTGTACAAAACCCGAAACCCATAGGTCATAAGAAAAAAGATAGACAAATGGGACCTCATTAAACTGACAAGCTTCTGCAAAGCCAAAGAAACCATCAAGAGAGCAGGGAGACAGCCTACAGACTGAGAAA
>NW_007247427.1:2660-66024 GCF_000164805.1 Carlito syrichta
CAACAGGGTGCCTGAATGAAATGTAATTGTACACCTAACCCTTAACTGTATCCCACAAAACCATAATAAAAAATATTGATTAATAAAAAATAAAAAGGAAGTATAGCAATTTTAAAAACATTTTTGGCATGATAAAGCTGGAGAAAAATATCTATTTGTTTCAAAAGATTATAATGACCACTCTCAATCTCATAATAAAATATTTCGAAGAATTTTTTTGTATTTTAAGTATGCAAATTGTGTTTATTAGGTATGTTGATCCTCCTATAGATCACTTTCCCGCAATACTCTTCTGTGAGCAATGCTGTAGATAATTTCACTTATGGTACTATCTCTGTGTACTTATTCAAGAAATCGTTAAAGTTATTTTTATTTCATGAAACCAGTTCCACTATTGGCAGCTAAAACTACACAGTTTTATCTCTTAAACATTATTTCATTAATGAAAATTTTAATGTTCAGACTAATTATACCTAGGATTTTTCTTTAGTAACTTAAAATAATTACTTCAATATGTTTTTCACTATTGGCATAGATTTTAGGAAATAACATGACAAATGCTAGAAACATTTGTACTGTTACTGAACTGCAGTGAACACTACTCAGGAAACAAAATTTTTAATAATATTTATATTTTACAAATGTTCAGAAAAGTACTTTATGCATCATCTGACTGTGTTTACTAACTAAAGGATGTGTTTAGTTTATTGGCCACATTATTACAAAGACTTTCACCATGGCAGAAAGAACATTGTTTTCTCACTGATATGTAGCTTTTTTGCTCTTTCATTATTTATTTATAAATTTCAACAGAGATTTCCAAATAGTTATCAAGTTTAGTTAATTCTATAAAGTGCTAGGTCAAGGCTTGCATTCCTTAAATATTCCTTGAAACAACATAATCATTGCTCTCATTTTCTGGATGCCAATTTTCAGTGTCTTCTAATGCATACTGACTTCTTATCATTGTTAGTTAAAAAATCTCAATATACAACTTAGGGTGAAAGTCATGTTAATAATAGTGGTTATAAACCCATGTTTACAACATTATTTGTGATGATTTTATAACTTTGGGGATATTTTATCATTCAACTAGAGTGTAAATATGAGTAAATAAATACATATGTATAAATAAACATACATATATACATATATATTTAATTAAAACATCCATTCTGACATATCAAATTATAATTGTAAGTATTCTTTTATTAAAACAATCTTATAATATGTATGCAAATTTATACCACGATTAAAGTGTCAACTCTGCCATTTTCTCATTGTTTCTGATACTGACATTATTCACATTTTCCTCTTTGCTGGAAATTCTAGGTTGACACTTAGCAACAATTCCAATCCCTACTGCAGTGTCTGGAAGACTTTGCCAGACTCTTTTGCCAGCAGGATTCTGGACACAGTGTAGGTTCTGCCAAAAAGTGCACTTCAGAAGACTTGGGAGATGGATGTCTGCTCCACGTCATTTCATCTTCTCTAGCTTAAGGGTGGGTGCTTGGGCTTTGGTGATTGAGAGTTGTGACAAGGACTTGCCATCATCATCTTCTCAAGGCCATGAGGCAGTGGGGACTGTGAACTTGGTCACAGTTTCCCATACTGCCCAATCTTTGCGTAGTAACAGAAACTTCCTAATTTTTTTCATTAGTAGCTGAGAACGAGTGGTGTCCTCCTTGATTCTACTCTTACAACCCATCTAGTAGTTTGTAATCACTTGCTTGAAAAACTAAGAATAATTTTTTTAAAAAATGTCCTGACAAACTGGAGTTATTTAAAGTCACTTGTCAATTTTGAGAGATTTTATTTCATAATACTAGACAAAATCAGGCACATGTAAACACTTAAAAAGTCATCACAAGACACAGTAGGGCACTTTCCTTAGGATGCCTCTTGTTATATAGGAACTTAATTGCTTCCTAAATTTTTTAGAGAAAAATACAGGTAAAGTTGTTATTATTTTCTTCTCATACCTAGCAGATTAACTTGTATTCTCTAGAATGACTGCTTTCTTTTAAAAACTAGTGTTGTAGCAGATTGAGGCTGTGGTGGCCGTGAGCATGCCATTGCACTCCAGCCTGAATGACAGAGTGAGCCCCAACTCAAAAAATAAAATAAAAATAAACAAATAAATAAATAAAATAAAATAAAAACCAGTGCTGTAGGCAATAAAAAAAATAAATTTTATGAATGTTTGGATTGTGATTTTTTTTTTAAATCACAATAACAAGATGATAACAAAAAGGCTTCTTTCTATACTTACCCTTGAGTTCCTCCCCCTCCTTTTTTTAATGTGTCTTCCTTGGAATCCAATTCTCAGCAAAATATCTCCTTCTTATTTAAGGCATCACCTAGACTCTTGAATTCTGGTATTAAACAGTCATAAAAAAAAATAGAAAAATGTTTAATTCTGAATGTGAAAATCATGCCAACTAAGTCTCTTTAACCATCAATGAACTCTTGTCTATAAACTATTTTCAGTGGGTAAGACACAGTGCAACGTGGAGTGAATGCAATGGACTGAATGTGACCCCCTTCCCCCAATTTGTGTGTTGAAACCTTACTCCCCTATGTTGTGGTATTTGGAGTTATGGCTGTGGAAGATAATCAGACTTAGGTGAGGTCACGAGTATGGGCCCATCGTAATGTATTAGTGCACTTATAAAAAGAGAGAGAGAGAGAGAGAGAGAGAGAGAGAGATCACTCTCTCTGAAGGAGCACTCAAAGAAGAGAGCATGTAAGCACACAGTGATATAGTGGTTTTCCAGAAGCCAGGAAGAGATTCCTCACTGACACCCTACCATACTGTGAGAACATAAATCTCTGATGTACAAGCCAGAAGTCCCCAACCTTTTTTGGCATAAGGGACTGGTTTCATAAAAGACAATTTTTCCATGGGGGATTAAGAGGAGAAGGAATGGTTTGGGGATTATTCAAGCACATTACATTTCCTGTGCACTTTATTTCTATTATTATTATGTTGTAATATATAATGAAATATATAGCATCACCACCTCAACTCCACCTCAGACATTAGATTCTCAAAAGGAGTGCTGAGACCTAGATCCCTTGTGTGCGAAGTCCACAATAGGTTCACATTCCTATGAGACTCTGATGTCCCCCACTAATATGACAGGATGCAGAGATTTGGTGGAAATACTAGCAGTGAACAGCCACTGTAAATACAGATACTTCAATTTCTTACCTGCCACTCACCTCCTGTTGTGTGGCCAGGTCCTAACATGTCACAGATGCTAGGGATTGGAGACCCCTGGTTTAAGCCATCCACTCTGTGGTATTTTGTTATGACATCCTGAGGAAACTAAGATGATGAAGAATCCATAGATTATAAAATGTTACCTAGCTTCAATGAATTTATTGTCTGATTTTAACAAATAAGTAATAAAAAAGGCAGACCAGCTCACAAACATTACAGAAATTTATTTAAAAAAAAGAGATCATTTTGGCCTGTGCCAAAGAAAAAAGGCATCGCAAGAAAAAAATGTACTCCTAATATACTGTGCTATCACGTAGCTGATGACAAGGAGTCATAAAGCTTAAATTTATTTCATAAGTAACATTTTTCCTTGTAAAATCCATACCCCTCTCTTATTTTTTATTTTTCTTTTACATTCTCATTTCTCGTCTGACTCTTTTGTACTAACCAATACATTTCAGCATGCCTCTGAGATGTGACTGATACTGTGATGGAAAAAGGATTCACTAAGAAAAACTATGCTTACTTTTTTATTTGAATGATGAATCTGGAAAACTTCCCAGATGAAGCATTTATTACACTAAATGTATTCGGCTGAGGAGGAAACTGACCAGAAAAGTATTGGGAAACTACATGTATTTACAGTATATTGTCCTCTCTTCTCCCCATTTCTGCGAAACATCTGTGAGTAATCTCACCAACATTTTTGGCATCTGAGTCGTTATATGAACTCAAACATTTGAACTTTAGATGTGCATTTAGATATTTATATAGCTAATGAGGCATCTTCATAAAACATTTTGAAATCAAAATGGCAGTTGCCTTGCTTAATGAATATGACAAATTTTTTTTTTGTTTTTGTTATGTATTTGAACCATATTCCTATGTAAAAATACTTTAAATTTTAGAAGACTAATGGCAATAATTAGTTCCTTACTTATCAGTCATGCAAAAGAGAATGTACTCATTATTTTGTTAATCATTAGCAGAGAACACATGGTAGTTTTTCTTGCAGCTCAAAGACAGTGGTTGGATAAAGAGAAAGCCACATTTTATTAGCCCATAGTGGGTGGTGGAGGCCTATGGTCTAGGAAAAAATATAATACTGGAGAGATGAGTTACTAACAAAAGGTAGATCCTGAGAGAATACATGAGGGAATATTATTTGCCACTAAAAGAGTTTAACATAAATCCCTCAATCCTGGATCCTCTTGAGTCAATCAGAAGGGTAGCTAGATAGTGTGTGTGCTACCCTGCAGCATTTTTGAAACCAGTTTGGCTCTCCATAAACCTGGGTTCCAGACCTCTTTGGTCAAGAGCTGAAATAATTGTATGACATTCTAATAAGTAGACCAGTCAAATTAGGCTTTAAATGATGAAAAGGAAGGAAAGCACAACTTCCTGTGGCCTAATATGGCTGCCGACTATGAAATTTGATAGTGTTGAGATTACTCCTAAGCAAAATAATGTGCTTTAAAGATTGATGACTTGATGTCTGATATATCTGGAACTGAGTTCTGGTTGCCACACTGACTAACTATTTGATGTTACACAACAACTTAACCTCTCTAGCCCTCATGCTTCTTATTTTATATTTTTTTATCACGACACTTTCACATCATGGGTTTTCTTTAATCCTAGAAAACAACTTTTGTATGATACTTGCATATAGTATTATAATTGGAGTTGATAAATGGACTTTTATAGTGATATAGTTTCAATTTCCTTTAAATCTTCATATTTTCTTTCAGTTAGTCCACTTAGAAGTACTCGCAGGTACATTGCAGAGTTAACCTACATTTACGGAAAGGAGATTTTGTTGTACTCCCTTTTCTGAGAAGCGAATTCCACTCTACCACATTGTGATAATAGAATGGTATGAAAAGACTTTGACCCAAGAGCTTCTTAATAGTGTACACACCACACACACACACACACACACACACACACACACACACACACACAGAGAGAGAGAGAGAGAGAGAGAGAGAGAGAGAGAGAATACCTACATAGAGTAAATCATAATGGATGAGTGCACATGTAAAAATTTTTTGCCTTGGTTCCTTGTGCATGCATTTGTTTACTGCATTTCCCTAAGGTTGAAGTGTCAGTTGTGCATCTATAATAAATATGGCTGCAGCAACAGCATGAAGAGCCTAAGAAACTATTCTGGGAATGCATTTTTTTAAATTTCAATTTTTCTGAAGGCGATTTAATCTTTTGGTAGGCAATATTCACTTTAGCATGAGCCTTCTTTATCCAAGGTCTTAGTGCAACAGTTGGAACTACATTAAATAGCTTCGATAAAATATTTCATCTCCCTGAAGTGCCTGAAGTAAAGCAAAACATTTAACTCTGTACTGCACTTTAGTTGAAATGTGATGATCTGGACTTACAGTATGTTAAAGTCTTTTGTCATTGAGCAAATTCCACAGCAGGCAAGGTATACTATATGTCACAGGACATTAAAATGATCATTCAACCAAAAGAAAATAATAAACTGGCTAGGTCATAAATCTCAGGCACCCTTGGTGACGATTAAGAATCTGCTAAAATTCACTGTCTAATGGTGTGATTCCAATCAACCCAATTTATCAACCTTATGGGCTGATTAAAACTATATTACTCCATTAAGATTAACTCCTTACTTTTGGGAATTAGGCATTTGTGAAGTACAACATTAGATTGAGAACCTGGGATCTAGTAACTATGGAATGTAAAAAGACATTGTGATTCGTAAAACTTTAACCTGATTCAAGAATACAAGTTTTTACATTCAAAATAAAACTTCTCTATTTTTTTCTATGGTTAAAAAAAAAAGGCATTTATCTTGAAATCAGTACCTTCAACATTGCTTATTTTCAGAAAGGATTCAATTCAGTCCAGAAACACCACATCAAACCCTCTCACTATGTCTGTAGTCTTTGAGCTCCCTCAGGTATATAATCAGAAGTGTCTACTTACATATTGCAGGGGGAGGGGGATCTGTGAATCACAGAAAATCATTCTTTATGTAGAAAAAAGGGCTCACTCCACACTTTTTCCACATCAAGACGTGACATTCAAGGAGAAATGGATGGAATTCATTTTTATGAATAGGGCCCTTGCTGACTAATTCTTTTTGGGGGAGGGTAATGGGCAAATGTTATCCAGATGCATTCCTCTGGACTTATTCCCAGTTTGGAGAAGTGAAAACTACTGTACTTGCAGTATAATAAAGGGCAGTCAGAGAAACACGATAGCTACATAAATAGTGCAGTGCCATTCCTCTCTCTCCTGTCTGGTGTCATAAAGCCAGAGCTGTTACAGAGATCTTCCATGTCACACTGATAACTTAGACATGTCCAACATAATTTACTCCTTTCTTAGCTCATCTTCCAGCAGCGACAAAATTGGATCAAAATGGGATCAAAGTCATGAAAATCTGCTGAAAGCCAAAAACAAGAAATTTACCAATGTCTACTTATGTGTTTTCCTCATCCAATTGGAAGGCAAAGGAGAATTTACTTCACCTTTGCCCTGGGGACTTTCTTGTCACTTCTCAAATCTGTTCTCAATTCCATCCCTCCTCTTGGTCTTCTTTTTCTGTCTGGATCCCACTTCTTTATTTACCTATTGAATTACATTCAGCTATTATTTCTAATCGAACTTTTTCTTTTCCCTGACCTTCTCATTTCCAGGAGGCACGTATAGTTTTGCTTTATTTATGTATGTATTATCTATACACAGATTGAAATATTTGAACAATGTATAGTTAGTTATTTGTACCTACATAAATTTAACTATGCATCAAGGGGATCTAATATTAATAGCAATTTCCAGTCCCTGTTGATCACTCTTATTTGGTGAGGCTAAGGAAATAAGTCTGATAGAAAGGGAAATCGTTTTTTTTTTTTTTGTATTAATATCTCTGCTTGGCCATGTTATTTACCCATTCTCCCTCAGTGTCTACTTTTGGGAAGATTTAAAACTATCCATTGAAAAGACACAGTATACCTAGGAGACTTAATACAGAAGGTCATTTCTAATACATCTTAGCATATAAGTTAGCTTAGGCTTCCATAACAAAATATCGTAGACTGAGTGACTTAAACAAACAAACAAATATATTTCCTTATAGTTCTGGAGGTTGGTAGTCCAAGGTCAAAGTGTCAACATGGTTGGTTTTTGGTGAGGCCTCTATTCCTAAGTTTGCAGATGGTTGCCTTCTCATTGAGGACACAATGAGAAGGCAACCAATGGTTGCTTTTCTGTGTGTGTGGTGAGAGAGAGAGAATTTTCTTCTCTTCTTATAAAAGCACCAGCTCTATTGGATTAGGGCCCCACTTACATGACCTCATTCCAACTTAATTACCTCCTTAAAAGTCCTTTTTCCAAATACAATCACATTGGTGCTTATTTCAACATGTAAGTTTTGGGATACATAATGCAGTCCATAACACTTAGCAAAATAATTATATTTTAAGATAAAATTAAAATAATAGAATATATACTCATAATCTCATTGGTGAGAATTATACAAATTAATATAGTTTGATGGTTCCCAAGTTATATCTCTAACTTCATATTCAACTCCTAGCTCCGGGTTCATACATTTAATTGGATATCTTCTCATACATGTTCACTGAACACCTCAAGTTCATCCTTCTTCCCACTTCTCCCATTATATCTGCCTCTATACACCACATAAGTTCTCCTGTACTCACTGATTGATCTACTCACCCAAAACAAAACTCTGGGAAGTTGTACTGAACTCTCATTCTCTTAGTGTACATGTTTGATAAAGCATCAAGCATTGCTACTTTTATCTCCAAAATGCCTGTTAAATTACGCTTACACTTCAGTAGCCTCATTTTAGGGTTCTCTTAATCTTTTTCTAGATTAGCATAGTTGACTTTATGTTTAAAAATATCAGTTTTTGAAAAAATAATGAACATTCATTTTAAAATGTTAAAACAACTCTAAAAAGTACAAGGAATAGTTCTTAAAATCAACCAAGAATTATTTATGAGATTTACAATTTTGAAAAAGATGTTTCTAGATACAAATTCCTATTTTTTTAATCTTATTTTTTATTTAATTTTTAATTTTTATTTTAAAATTGTGGGGTACAATTAAGGGTTAGGTATACAAATATTCATTGTGCTGATATCCTTCTTGATGAGGTGTGACCCCCTTTCCCCAGGCAGATATCGACTACCATTAATCCCACCTCCCTGATCCCCTTGGCCCCCATAGTTTCCCACTTACTGTCAATTCTTTTCCTATAGTATTATGGTAGTTGTTTAAGGTTTACTTATGGGTGAGAACATATGGAACTCAGATCTTTATTTCTGTGAAAGACCACTCACATTATAAACTCTAATTCCATCCAGGTTGCTGCGAAATTCATGATTTTCTTCTTCTTAATGGCTGTGTAATATTCCATTGTGTATATGAACCACATTTTTATAATCCAGTCCTCTTTTGATGGGCAGCACGGTTGGTTCCATGTTCTTGCTATTGTGAACAGTGCTGCCATAAACACACGTGTGCAGGTATCTTTTTTAAAGAGTGATTTGAGTTCTTCCAGGTATATTCTGAGTAGGGGGATTGCGGGGTCATATGGAAAGTCAATTTTTAGAACTTTTAGGAATCACCACACTGATTTCCACAGAGGTTGTACTAGCTTACACTCCCCCCAACAGTGGAGAAGTGTTCTCTTTTCACCACATCCTCTCCAGCATCTGTTATTTTTTGAGTTATTGATGATGGCCATTCTGACTGGAGTTAGGTGCTATCTCAGTGTAGTTTTAATTTGCATCTCCTTGATGACTAGTGAAGTTGAACATTTTTCATGTATCTGTTGGCTGCTCGTATGTCTTCTTTTGAGAAGTGCCTATTCATAACGGAGTTTTTTTTTTTTCTCAGCATGTTTAAGTTCCTTATAGATCCTTGATGTTAGGCCTTTGTCAGACATGGAGTTGGCAAATATTTTATCCCAGTGTGTGAACTGTCTTCCTGCTCTCTTGATGGTTTCTTTGGCTTTGTAGAAGCTTGACAGTTAAATGAGGTCCCACTTGTCTATTTTATCTCTTATGGCCTATGCATTTCAGGTTTTGATCAGGAATTGGTTACCAGTTCCAACTTCAATAAGGGTGTCTCCTGCATTTTCTAAGGTTCTTATAGTTTGAGGTTTTACATTTAGGTCTCTGATCCATTTAGAGTTAATATTTGTGTATGGGGATAGGTAAGGGTCCTGTTTGAATCTTCTGCATGTGGTCAGCTAGTTTTCCCAGCACCATTTACTGAATAGATTCTTGTCTCCCCAGTGGTAAGTGGTGGAGGCTTTGTCAAAGATGAGTTGGTTGAGAAACTGAGGTTTTGATTCTGGAATCTCAGTTCTATTCCATTGGTCTATATGCCTGTTCTTGTACCAATACCAGGCTGTTTTGATTATTGCAGCTTTATAATAAAGTTTAAAGTCTGGAGGTGTGATACCTCCTGCTTTTTTTTTTTTCCCTGATGATTGTTTTGACTATTCTTGGTCATTTATGTTTCCATATGAATTCCTACATTTTTTTCCAGATCCGAGAAGAATGTTTCTGGTAATTTGATGGGTATTGTGTTAAATCTGTAGATTGCCTTAAGTAGAATGGACATCTTAACAATTTTGATTCTACCAATCCATGAGCATGGGATATTTTTCCACTTGTTTGTGTCATCTTTGATTTCTTTGAGCAATGTTTTGTCATTTTCATTGTAAAGATCTTTCACGTCTCTGGTTAGAAAGATGCCAAGGTATTTCATTTTTCTGTGACTATTGTGAATGGAATTGTCCTTTTATTTGGGTTTCTTTTTGTTTATAATTGGTGTATAGAAATGTGATTGTCTTTTGCACATTTATTTTATACCCTGAATTTTGCCAAATCTTTTATCAGTGCAAGGAGGTTTTTAACAGATTCTCTTCGACTTTCAAGGTATATAATCACGTCATCTGCAAAGAGAGCTAACTTCACATCCTCTTTTCCTATTTGGATAACCCTGTTTGCCTTCTCTTCACTGATTACTCTAGCTAGGACTTCCAAAACTATATTGAACAGGAGGGGTGAGAGTAGGCATCCTTTTCTTGTTCCAGTTTTCAGGGGAAATGATTCCAATTTCTGTCTCTTTAGCAGTATGCTGACTGTGGGTTTGTCGTAGATGACTCTTACTATTTTGAGGTATGTTCCACCTATGCCTAGGAGTTCGAGGGCTTTCTTCAAGAAGGGGTGCTGGATTTCATCAAAAGTTTTTTCTGCATCTAATGATATAATCATGTGGTTTTTGTTTTGTCATCTGTTGATGTATTTAATTACCTTTATGGTCTTACAAATGTTGAACCAGCTTTGCACCCAGGGATGAAGCCTACTTGGTCGTGATCAATGATTTCTTAGATGTATTATTGAATCCAGTTTGCTAGGATCTTATTGAGAATTTTAGCATTTGTTCATCAGAAATATTGGCCTGTAGTTCTCTTTCTTTGTTGGGTCTTTACCTGGCTTGTGTATCAATATGATGTTAGTTTCATAAAATGATTTGGAGAGAGTTCCAACTTTCTCAGTCGCCTGGAATAGTTTCAGTAGGATTGATATCAGTTCATCCTTACATGTCTTGTAGAATTCTGCCAGAAACTCATCTGGCCCAGGGCTTTTTTTTTTTGTAGGTAATTTTCTTATGACATAGTCAATTTCCTATGATAGTTATAGGTCTGTTTAGGGACTCGATTTCTTCTTGTCTCAACCTAGGGAGATTGTGTGATGTCAGAAAGTCCTCCATTTCCTTTAGGCTTTCAAGTTTGTTTCCATACAAGTGGACAGAGTAGTCTCTGATGATCTTCAGTATTTCTTCAGGGTCAGATGTGACTTGATCTTTTGTGTTTCTGATTATGTTTATTTGGGCTTTTGTCTCTTTTTCTTGGTCAGTCTCACTAGGGGACCACTGATCTTGTTTATCCTTTCAAAGAACCAGTTTTTTGTTTCATTGATTTTTTGTATTATCTTTTTATCTTCTATGTCCCAGATTTGAGCTTTTGTTTTGGTGATCTGGATTCTTCTGCTGAAGTTAAGTTTTTGATGGTCTTGTTTTTCCAGCTTCCTAGCTGACTTGTTAGGCTGTTAATTTGTGATTCTTCCATTTTCTTCATGTGCATTTGTAGAGATATGAATTCCCTTCTTACTACAGTTTTCTTGGCATCCCAGAGATTTTGGTAAGATGTTTCTTCATTTTCATTTGCTTCCAGGTATCTTTTAATCACTGTTTTGATTTCATTGTTGATCCAGGAGTTGCTTAGCTTCATGTTGCTTAATTTCCATGTCTTTCTGGGTTTGGGGGAAACTTGTTGGTGTTGATATTTATTTTTATTTCATTGTGGCCTAAGAAAATGCATGGCAAACTTTCAATATTTTGAAATTTGTTTATGCTTGACTTATGGCCAAGGATGTGGTTGATTTTAGAGTATGTTCCATGTGGTGATCAGTAGAATGTATATACTGTGGTTGTTGGGTGGAGTGTTCTGTAGGTATCAATTAAGTCCATTTGGTCAAGAGTCAGATTGAGGTTCCAAATCTCCTTGTTGATTTTTTCTCTTGATGATCTGTCTAGGGTTGTGAGTGGGTTATTAAAGTCCCTCGTTATGATAGTGTTAGAGTCAATATATATTTTGAGTTTACCTAGAAGCTGCTTTATGAAAGTTGGTGCTCCTATGTTGAGTGCATATGTGTTTAGAATGGTTATTCTTACTGATGGATTGAACCTTTTATCATTATGTAGTGACCTTCTGTATTTTTTTTAGTTTTCGAGACCTTAAAGGGAATTTTATCTGAGATTAATATCACAGCTATATCTTTCTTGTTTTTCCATTCACCTGATATTTTGCTTCCCATCCTCTAACTTTGAGTCTGTGAGTGTCCTTTCTGGTGAGATGAGTCTCTTGGAGGCAATATATTGTTGCCTGGTGATATTTTATCCATTTTGCCATTCTATGTCTTTCAGCAGTGCAGTTAGTTCAATCACATTCAGGCTAATTATTGAGATGTAAGAGTTTGTCCCTGTCATGAGATTCTTATGGAGTTGTTGTTGTTCCTGTTTGTGTCATTCTTTTGGTTTTTGGATTGATTTATGTGTGTTTTCAATCTTTTCCCAATACTCTTGTGAAGAACATTGCTGTTCTTTTTTCATTTTCTTCTGTGTTTAATACTTTCTTAAGTGTTTCTTGTAAAGGTGGTCTGGAGGCAGCATAAGTTCTTAGAGATTGGATGTCTGGGAAAGATTTTAATTCTCCCTCACTGATGAAGCTTAGCTTAGCTGGGTAGGTTATACTTGGTTGCAATTTTTTATCTTTGAGAACTTTGAAGATTGGGCTCCAAGTTCTCCTAGCCTGAAGTGTTTCTGTAGATAAATCTGCTGCTATTCTAATTGGTCTTCCCTGACAGGTAGTTTGACCTTTTTCTCTTGCTGCCTTCAGCATTTTTTCTTTTATACTTATTTTGTTTAGGTGAATTATTATGTGTCTGGAAGTTGGTCTTCTCATTTGATTTCTTGCTGGGATTCTCTGAATCTCTTGTGTTTGAATTTTTGCATCCCTGATGAGATGAGGGAAGTTTTCTTGAATAATTTCATGGAATGCTTGTTCCAGGGTGGTCTCTGTCTTTTTTTCTGCCTCAAGAAGTCCAATTACTCTTAGGTTTGGTCTCTTGAAGTAATCGCTCATCTCTTGAAGGTTCTGTTCTGTCTTTTTAAGCTTCTTTTCTATGTTTTTGACAGTTTGAGTTAGTTCTATGTTTTGGTCCTCAAGCTCTGAGATTCTTTCTTCTGCTTGGTTAATTCTGCTTGCCATGCTTATTAGTTTGTCATTTACTTCAATCATAGAATTCTTTACTGCTGTTATCACAGTTATTAACTCCTTCCTATTTTCCTCTTGTCTCTCCTCAATTCTTTTTAATCTCTCTATTGATGTCTTGATGTCTGGATTTGTAGTATGTGACCAGTCAATCAGGGGCTCTTCATTGTTTGCATTCCAAAGTCTGCTTTCTCAGTGTCTGACTTCCCAGGGTTCTGTATGTGACCTATAGTCTTCTTTTGTTTTTTCTTTCATTTGTGTAGATTTTCCTTCCCCACCCCCTGACTTTTTTCTTTCTTCTTTAATTCTGTTTTTCAGGAATGTTTGCTCAATCTCCTATTCTTCCTTATGTGAATCCTCTGTCTTTGTCCATTTCTGAAGCAGGACTGTGGGTTGGGGGCTGTACTTTTTGCAGTTTTGAGATTTAATTGAGGGGGGAGCTGTGATTCAGAATCTATCTTCAGATCCCAGTATCTACTGACAGGTGTATGGGCACCCTGGAACCCACTTCCACTGCCTTACAATCTGTCCATGCAATGGGGTTTTGGGTTTGCTCCCTGAAACAAAATGAGGTAAGAAAAAGGAAAATAATGGAAGACGGATGGGGGGAAGGCTCAAGAGGAAGTGGAGAGAGAGAAGAATAAGCGGGAAAACAGATATACCAACTAACCAAAAGAAAAGAGACAAAAATACAGAAAAGAGTAATAAAACAAACAAGCAAACAAACAAAGCTGCACCTAAGTAATACAGGTAATCACACAAACATACAGTCCAATAAAATCCTGCCCATTGATGTATTCTTCCCCTACACAAACAGAGAGTCTAAAGAATAGGAAGAAGAAGAAAAAAATCAGTAAAATAACAAAAGCAAAGCAAGTATGAAAATGTTATAAAAACCAGAATGGAACAGAAGAAAAAAAAACCCCTAAAACTAAAAGCAAACAAAAGTGAGCAAAACAAACCATCAAAAAACAAAAATAAAAAACGAAAACAAGAAACCAGATTGGCTTTGCGGTCCTTCCTGTGTGTCCAAAATCCCTTCATCTCTGATCTCTAGCCTTTCCTCTCTGCTTTCATCACAGGCAGATAGGGTTACTTGTAGCTTGGGTTAGTTGCCACAGGACTCCTTGGGAGGCTAATGAATCAGATCTGGGTTACTGAACTTGCTGTCTGTTAGGTCTGCCACACAGAGTTGAGTTGTCTAATTCAGCTTGAGGGAGGGACTTCTGTCTCTCTCTGTTTGACCAGATTACCTTAGGCAACAAGTTGGAGGTTGTGGAGGAGCTGGGAGGGGCAATGCAAATCTCTGCCTGGAAAATGACTGTGGTGGGTGGTTCCTTACCAGGCATGGACTTCTTTGTTTTCCTGATCCTTTCTCTCCACTGATCAGGCACAGCACTCCAGCTGTTCTGTTATGAAAGGTGATGGTGTGGGCCCTGAGTCAGGTGCTGGGGAATCAGCTGGGTTCAGCAGGCTTTTCTCAAGTCCATTCCTGCAGGCAGCAGATGTTTCTACTCATGATTTTGTAGGCTGCACTTCAATTTCAGGGTAGTGGGGGGGCCTGCAGTTGCCTTCAAAGGGGGGCCCCAGGTTCATACAGTATTCCTCAGATAGACTTTCACGCCCCACCAGTGCCTGTCCATTCACACAGAGTCTCCATTGACACCTGCCTCCACAGACACTCTTACAGCCGGACCTGTTGGCTGCCATCTTGAACTCCATCCCTAGATACAACTTTCTATATGCATAGTATGTATCTTACAATACATGGTAATGTATATGTTATTATATATTATTTATACTCTAAATAATGTAGAGTATATGACATACTATATAAAGAATAGAATACCAAGTTTATATTTTACAGCAAATGGAATAGCTATATACTCTCTATATTGCATATAAAGTACATAGAATATATTATATATGATGTGTAAAATATATATCATATTATGAGAGTATATAATACAAAGTTACAGCAAAGTATAACGTAGTATAATATAATCATATATATGGTACTGTTAATAATAATAATAAGCAATGTACTCTGCATTATTATTCAGTAATTTGTTAGGTAATTCAATGTTAGGTTTCCAGGAAACTCATGATTGTTTCCCTTTTCTCTCATCTTGTGTGTTATTTATTCAAAATCCACCTAGTGACTAGTGTAGTCAGAACTCAAGAAATTCTCCCTTAGACTTGAGAACAATGTACAAGCCCCTAGCACTGTATATAATTCAATGATGGAAAAACAGATGGATAGATGAATGGATGGAGAGAGCCATTTTTTATTTGTCTAATCCATCTTTCCAGATTATTCCCTTTTTATTTTTTTAAATTCTATACTACAGCAACACTAAACTACTTGTTATTTAACGAGTACACTAAACTATTACACATATTGGGTCTTTTCTCACATTTTTTCCCTAGCTAGAATGTAATTTTCCATTACATTTTCCTAGAAAATTTCTGTTTCTTCATCATTCTTCTGTATCTTGCCTCCTTTTGTGACCAATCTGAACATAATCATGGCCCTTAACTACTTCTCTAAATTAATTTATCCTACTTTTGATGGCATGTTTTTGCTACCAAAATTGTCTTGCATGTCATAATTACTTTTGCACTTCTTTATCTCTTTTTCCTCCTATCCAATAGTTTCTCTTTTTTTCACCTGAAGTTAACAGAATTCCTGGCTTATAAAACGCAATTAAATACTTGCTAAAATGTTATTAAACTGATTTCTAAGTAATTTGAGAAAGTTTTAAAATTTATTCTTCAATTATGGCAAAGAGATGTTGCCAGGGCGAAACTCATAAGTTTTATATTTTTCAGTTAAAGAACACTAAAATATTATTTATCTTTACATGTTTGTTAAATACAATTACTATCCTTCCTTAGCAAGTTCTAAATGTATATTTTTTCTGTGGTTGAAGAATACCCTTAAGATAAATGTAATACTGCATACTTTCATTGTGGCACTGACAATTTCCTGGTGATAAGTGTATACTCTGCCCCGAAAGCAACATAGAATATTCCTTATACTTAGAATTTCACTGAGGCATTGAAAATTTATAACACATCTAACATTTTCCCTGAATCTGAATGATGTTTTAAATACCACTATTACAGCCTCATTCATCTGCTATCATCCTTGTTAAAATATAAAACATTCCCATGGAGTTCACTATAAAAATTTGTTATTAGAATCCATAATGAAAAAAAGTTTTGAGAATTTAGAGAGGAGAGAGAACATGAGCCATCTCATCACCATTCTGGCTTATGTACTGATAAGCAATCTGACATAGAAGAAACATACTTAAATGGTATTTCTTCCCTAAACACTATTTATCATTAAAGTATAAAATAGATATTATTGAGAGAAGTCTTTTAAAGGGCTGTTGCTACTCTATATCACCTGCCATCAAAAAAAAAGAAAATATATATTACTTTAGAAGAGTGATCTGGAGCGAGAGGAGCACTCCTTGTATACATTTGAATTCATATGGGTTTTCCTTTAGGTCCAAGAGCTATGTTCCATTTCCTTGTTTAGAACAAGGCCTTAACAGACTATAATATTTTTGGGGGGAAAAGAGGTCATATTCCATCTCTTCAGAAGAAGAGGATAGACATTTTTCCATAGATGAAAAAAACCACAAGATATAAAACCAAACCCCTAAGAGGAATGTAATGGTTCATAGTTAAATCAATAGAAGACAACAAGCACAATTCCTACAAGTAATTTCTAGAAGTCTAATATAAATCAAGTTTGCTTTGAGATTTGTTTGCTTAAATAACATTTATAAACCCCAAATGAATGGAAATGCAAGAACAAAGTTAAAAGAAAACATAATTCTGAGATATGGGATTAACTGGAATCAATAAAATGATAGAAAAATATGTATATGTATATATTTAGAAAAAGACTACTTTTATCTGAGTAATAAGATAATAATGAGTGACTTGAGCACTTGTCTTTATTTTAAAAATAAAACAAAATTGGAATTTTTTTGTGACTAATAAACCAGTATATAATACAACTGTTGCTCTATCAGAAACAGGAATCATCCATATTGTTGGCAAATTTGGGAAGTATAATTTATTTTAAATACATTAATACATATTTCTAAACATTACATTTTTCCTAAAATAATGAGATATTATCACAGAAACAAAGAGTCACATACCACATGTTCTCACTCATACGTGGGAGTGGAACTTTAGTTAGGATGGATCAAGGGAGGGATCAGCAGTCATGGGACGCTACCAGGAGTGAGAGAGGGGGGAGCATGAAACAACACAGATGTACCTGGCTCTAAACCAGGGGAAGTGAGGACCAGCTGGAGGCCCAAGCTTTACCTGCATGTAGATTACTTATGTATCTAATCCTAACGTGTACCCCACATCTCTATAATAAAATATGGTTATAAATAAATAAATAAATAAAATGATGAGATCTTTCACTTTTATGTCTTGGTTTTTGAACTTCTGTATTCTACTTACAGGAAAAGCATAGCAAAACCTAACGTGGTCAATAATTCAAAAGGTATATTTAGAAAATCCCCATGATATAGCTGTACACTTAAAAAAAAGAGGCATTACAGCATTCAATACCAGAAGGTCTGAATCACTTCTCACATAAATTCTTAGGAATTTCAGAACTTCTTGATTCTGACATGTACACAGGAGCTTTTGTTTCATAATGGGAAGTTCACTTGTGCCATAGTCATGGGTTTGGATTCTGCAAAAGCCCAATGGCAAAATAGAAAATGCTTCTCTATACAAGAAAACAAAGAAGAGGGTATATATTTATTTGAAATTTGAATATATTTATTTGAAAGTGTCTATGCTATGACTTCTACTAGAGTCCAAAAAAGACTCTATGCAGCATTTCTATTTGCTACTCTTACACCAGCTATCTGAGGGCCAGAAGTCTCAGGTGTTAGAGTAATTTGCCTTATGGCCTGGACTTGCTATGTATATTGACTTTTCTCTAGATACTACTCACAACTAGTGGTCTTGAAAATTATTTTGTCAAATGAGTCAGAGCAGCACACTTTAAAATGATATATGGATCCTCTGAAATCTGAAGCTATTCCCATTAAGAGGAGTTGTATGATGCAGCAGATAGTATTTCCTTTTAAAAAGAATATTGTGACATACTCCAGTCCGTGCTTCCTGGAGTAAACCCTCTGTTTTCATAGTTGACTTCCTATCTTCAAACATAGTCTTGCTTGACAAAAGCATCACAGTACTTATGCATAGTACTTTCTGATTATCATATCATATCAGTGTGCAATCATCAGTGTAGGAGAATAGTGCAATGTTCTGTAGAACGCCAAGAAAATGAACATTTCTGTAATCTCAATTATAGCAAAAAACAAAAAAGTTGAAAATAATGCCATGACAAGGTAGAGGAAGTATATTGTTACCTCTACCAAGTAAAAGCAATCGGCTTTTGGTAATCATGGCAGAGAAATAAATATATAACAGAAGACACATACACACATATATATCCGTACTACATGTGAAATGAAGGAAGGTCTTAATAGATTGGCTCTATGTGTTATATACATATTTTTGAACCTGGCAAGAATGGGATTGAGGGGCCTGCTAGATGAAAGCAGGTAGTGAAAATTCCTTATTCTGCAGTCATGAGAAGAATAGGAAACCGGACATGAATTCTATCTGAGAGAGAGCACTTAGGGTCAAAGCCATAAAAAAAGGTGCACATACCAAAAACATTAAGAGGGTCTAACATTATTATCAGAGACCTGAGGGTGAAACAGGATGGTCACAAAGACAGAAATTATAAAATCAGGAAATAAGAGGTCAAAAGGGTCTGAGTAAAAAAAAAAAACAATGAAAATTTATTACAAAGTTTTTGCATACTCTTTGTAGTTGTGAAATACTGATCTACAAGTTCTTGAACAAAGCATATACTTCTGTATACAAAGACCATTGACATATATTCTTAAACATCATTGAATGTTTCAGAGGCAAATTCTAAGCAGGATTTTGAAAAAGAATCTCTACTCTTGTCCCTCTACTTTTCGATTCCTCAAAGACTAACTTGGGTGAATGGAAAGGGTTAGTCACAGAATTTGCCTTTGAATAAACACTGCACATTACTTAGACTTATTGGATTTTTATGCGCTGCTAGTGATTGTAATGAGTGCCCAGCTATGCATACGTGTGTTGGACTATAAACACTTTGGAGACATACACACTTGTATAAATGTACATTTTGTACAATCATATGCATATTCTGCATATTAAAAACTGATACACAGTTTTCACCCTAATGCAATATATAACAAATGACTTAGATTAACTACTCGATAAGCTTTCAAACATAGGTAAGCAGTCACCAAACTACCACTATAAGTCTTCACAATAATAAAATGAATTCAATACATGATGAATTAAAGAAGATCCCTCACTCAGTTTTTGTTGGCTTCTGAAATATAAATCAACAATATAATACAGTAAAACTTATATACACATTTTAAAAATATATATAAATTTGCATTTATTTTTATGCATTGATACTCATGTTATGCTTACCTAGTGAACACATTGATGAGATAGTTTTGAAAAGGTTACACTATTGGAGAAAAAAATGGATATGTAGGATCTGAAGTACTCACACCTATCACAGTGATAAGGAAAAGAGATGAAAGATTTGTGGTGGGCTGAGAAGAAATGATTATTCTGCTACTGTTTACTCCAAATATTCAGCCTATTTTTCTTCAGCTGTCTTTCCATGGTCATTCTGTAGAAGAGATTTCTGGAGGATAAAATCAACTGTATCTCTTTCCCATTCCTCCACTCTCTGCTTTCCAGGAGCAGTGCTATGGTGTCTCAGTGTTTGGAACATTCATGTTGTAAGTCTCCCCACAAATTTAGGAATTAATTATTTATTCTCAGAAAAGGTCTTAATTGTCAAAAAGTCATAAGGACCATGATCTTCAGTGTGGAGATTATTTTCCCACTTGTCTATAATATTCATCTTTGTGCACAGGTTGACCTCAGAGATCAGTGAATGAACTGTAATCTAGTTAGAACCAGAACACAAATATTTCTAATTATGAGAATTATGATCCCAAATGACTTGGTAAGCAGAAGTAATATAATTTGACATAGTCATATGCAAAATAAACATATTGTTTATTTAAGAAATGTAAGTAATGTGCATTGTTTATTCAAAGGCAAATTCTGTGATTAACACTTTCTATTCATCCCTCAAGTTAGTATTGGAGGAATCAAAAAAGAGAGGGAGAAGAAGTAGACGTTCTTTCTCCAAATCCTGTTTAGAATTTGCCTCTCCCTCAAACTTTCACTTTAAAAATCTGGTGGTTGGTAGCAATTAGTTCAATTCTAATTTACTTAACAACCCCCCCCTCTCTTTGCATGGCAGTATTAGGCAAACAATACGTTAATGATCTATTCAGGATTAGAAATCTCTGTCTATAAAGAGAATCCAGAACATTGCTCAGTTCCCCCAGCCACATTTTGTTTCTGGAACTCCTAAGAGATCATTCATTTATAGGCCTATTTAATCCTTGGCCCCTTGGCCTCTCTTCTGAAACTGGTAATTCTATGAAAATATTTCCAGTGCACTTATTAAGGGCTTTTTAAGGGCTTAAGAGCACACGTGGTAAAGAGTGCATTGTAAATATCTGGTTATAGAATAAGAACAGAAATTTTTAACTTACCTCATGTGATTCCAAGTGTCTTGCTTGCTCAAATGCCCATCTCTAATTCATGACTGATCCCAGGGAGGTGGGATATTCTGACTGTCCAGTTTAGATTTATGTCCACTTCTGTGGTGAAGGAAGTGGTGGTTTCTAATTGACAGCCTTCCTCTCCTTTCCCTTCTATCATGTTATCTGTTGTAATGTTCAAGTGACCTGACAACACATGACATGCTAGAATTTCAAGAAATATGTGGCCAATGAGATATTGCTCATAACAAGTGCGGTCAGTTTTCATCCCTCAGGTTAGTATTGAGGAATCAAAAAAGAGAGGGAGTAATATCATAGGTTTGATTTGAACTTACCTTCTTTTCTGGGAAATGATGTAGATCTAAAATTGTATGTCTTCAACTATTCTATGGCGAACAGAAACCAACATTTTTGTTTGAACATAAGGTCTGCAGCCTTCAATATGGATTATTTTACGTACTGGAATGAATGAGAAAACCCTAATTTTTCTAGAATATACCACAGTAAAATGACCTTTGATGTATGGGGAAAAGATAAATTCTGTTTTGTGATTTGGGGTTATGTAGGGAACTGATATTTAAAATTCTTCTGCCATTTTAGTGGGTTTGGAGAGAGAGAAGAAATTTATCTGAGTAGTCTTCAACTACTAGGATTTTATTCTACCATTTGTTTTATTCTCATTTAAAAGAGAGGGAGAATGTGTACATTTTTAAGAATCTTAGTCATTGAACGAAAGTAAATATCATTTACTTGGAAATAGAAAATGCTTTTATTTCTGAAAATAAGATGTGCTCTGATCTATAGCTCTCACATGTTTTGACTATTATATTCTGCTTATGAAATTTCATGTTATACAACTCTAACTCCTTTCTGTAATAAGCATAACTTAGAAGCAATATCCAAATCCATTAGAGTGGCATCATTATCTGCAGTAAAAATATAATTCCACATTTTGTATAAATTTTGAGACTAATTATGCCAATAAGTTGAGCCACACAGGCATTTATTTTTTAAACTAAATGACAATATTGTTGTCCAGAATCAGAACCAATTTTTTTAATTTGTGTAATTTTCCTAAGCAAAAAATGTTATGTTTCCAACATAAAAATAGTCTGTAAAAGTTACTTGTTTTATTTTGTGTCCCATATTTTCAGCTTATTAATACATCCACTAGGCATTAAGATGTTAATTTTATATTTTACCATTGTATCTACTAGTAAATTGATTTAGATTAAATATAGAAATAAACACATGTGACTATAGAATTTAACTCTTCCTTAGTCTTTTTCTGTGAAAATTTTGTAACTTATCTGACATACTCAGATCTATGCTGATAGACTCACCTAAATGGTACAGGGTAAATGGACTGTGAATTTAAAGAAAAAAATACATTCTTTATAAGCACAAAGTTAGATGAAAATTCTCATAAATTTGTGTTACTTTGGATTAGGAAAAAATGTGAATTTTGTCTGTTAAAGAGAAATTTTTCCTTAGAAAAACTATGAATCTTTTTCATCTATGAATATAGTAGGAATTTAGTGAATTGAATATCATCTTAAAGAAACTAATTTTAAGGAAATTTAGCTCAGGAGATTGCATCTATTCTGTGAACTTCTTCCAGTTCCTTAACTGGATTCAGAGAAAAAATTGGGATATATTTTTCAGTATATTTAAAAAAGAAATATTCATTTTAGGTAAGTGCTAAGGTAAATTAAAATTACCATCTCTGAAATAATGGGAAATTAATTATGATTTTTAAAAAAAGATAATTTTAGTAAATAGATATTACCTATCCTCACATTTAAAAGTGGATAAAGTTTAAAGAAACTCTCCCATAATGAAATAATTTAAAATACAAGAGAGAATAGACATGAATAAACACTTAGGTATCAAATGTCATTTGTTCCATAAATTTTTTTAAAGAATTAAAAACAGCAGACAGTTGATGCTCCCTATGAACTCCTCTTTGTTTCATATTACATAAACATCCAAAATAATGATTTTATTATGCATATTTGTACACTTTTCCTACATATTCATGTACCTATAACATATACAGAATTTTGATAAGCTTTTAATATTCACATAAATGGAACTACACCTTTTCAAATTGCTTTTGTTTTATTTTTAAAAACTTAATAGGATTTACATTTTAGAGCAGTTTTAGATTAAAAATAAAAAAATAAGTGAGAAGTACAAAGGATTCCCATATATCCTACTGCCATCCCACCTCAACAGATTTCCTTTATTAATATCTTGCGTTAAGGTGGTATATTTGTTACAATTGATGAACCAATTTCGATGCATTCTTATTATCTAAAGTTCATAGGTTATTTTAGGGTTCACTCTTTGTGTTGTACATTCTATGGGTTTTAGCAAATATATGCAGACATGTACTTACCATTACAGTAGTATATAGAATAGCTTCATTGCCTTAAAAAATTATCTGTGCTTACTGATTCATCCTCTCCACCTTCCCCCTCGTCTGGCAACCATTGATTTCTTGACAATCTTCATAGTCTTGATTTTTTAGAATGTTATATAATTGAAATTATACAAAATATAAGCTTTTAAGACTGCCTTCTTTCACTTATTAATATATACTTCAGGTTACTCCGTGTGTTTTTGTGGTTTGATAACTCATTTTTTAAATTTATTGAAATTTAACTGATCATTTTTTTGTGTCATGGATAATGCTTTTGATATTCTACCTAAAAAACTGTCAAATCTGATTTCACCTAGATTTTCTCTTATCATCTAGTTTTTTACATTTAGGTCTATGATTCGTTTTGAGTTAATTTTTATGAAAAAATACCATGTCTGCATTTGATTTCTTTTTTTTTAGTTAAGGATGTTCAGTTGTTCCAGTACTATTTGTTGAAAAATCTATCCTTCACCACTGAATTGTCTTTGTTGATTTGTCAAAGCTTAGTTGACTCTATGTATGTGGATCCATTTCTAGAGTCTATATTTTTAAATACTTATCTATTTGCCTATCTATTTATCAGTTCCATACTGTAATGATTACTGTGGCTTTACAGTAAGTCTTTTATTTTATAGTGTCTTAAAGTTGATAGTATCAGTACTTCAACTTTGTCCTTCAATACTGTGTTGGCTATTCAGAGTCTTTTGCTTCTCAATATAAACTTTAGAATCAGCTTGCTAACATTCACAAAAAAAGGTAATGGAATTTTAAGTAGAATTGAGTTGAATCTGTAGGTCAACTTGGAAGACTGACATCTTGACAATATTCAGTCTTCTTGTCCTTAAACATGAATTCTTCCTCTTTTTAAAAATATTATTTTATTTCTTTCATCAAATGTTTTATTTTCCTTACATCAATCTTATACATAATTTATATTTAAGTAGCTCAACTTTAGGGGAGAATGTAAGTAATATTATGTTAGTAATTTCAAATTGCAATTCTTGATTGGTAGAATAGAAAAAAGTAATTAATTTTTATAGATTAACTTTGTATCTTACAACCTTGAAGAATTTCTTATTAGTCCCTGAAAAGTTGTTTTTGTTTTTTTGGTTGATTCTTTGGAATTTTTAAAATTAATTTTTTGTTTTAAATATATGAGGTACAGTTCAGAGTTAGGTATACAAATGTCCATTATGCAGTACCCTTGATGAGAAGATGGGCCCCTTCTCCGGCAGTTTCCCACTACTGCCGATACCTTTTACATAGTATTATGATAATTATTCAAAGTTCGCTTATGAATGAGAACTTGTGACACTCGGTTCTTTGTTTCTCTGATAGATCACTCAATATTATAGACTCTATGTCCATCCAAGTTGCTGTGAAGTTCATAATTTTGTCCTCCTTTATGGCTGTGTAATATTCCATTGTATATGTGTACCACATTTGCTTTATCCAGTCCTCTTTTGATGGGCAGCACAGCTGGTTCCATGATTTTGCTATTGTAAATAATGCTGCAACAGACATGGGCATGCAGGTATCTTTTTCATAGAGTGATTTGAGTTCCTCTGGTTATATTCCCAGTAGGGGAATTGCGAGGTCATATGGGAGGTAGTTTTAGATTTTTTTTTTTTTAGAAATTGACAAACTCTTTTCCGCAGAGGCTGTTCCAGTTTACACTGCCACCAAGAGTGTGGAAGTGCTTCATTTGTGCTGCAGTCTCTCCAGCATCTATTGTTTTTTGAGTTATTGATGATGACCATCCTGACTGGAGTTAGGTAGTTTATCAATGTGGTTTTGATTTGTATTTCTTTGAAGACTAATGAGCCTGAGCATTTTTTCATGTATCTTTTGACTGCTTGTATGTCTTCTTTTGAGAAGTGTCTATTGATAATTTTTGTCCAATTTGTAATGGGGCTGTTTGTTTTTTATTTCTTTTCAGCACATTTGAATTCCTTGTAGATCCTAGATATTAGACCTTTGTCAAATATACAGTTGGCAAATATTTTTTTTACCAGTCTGTGGACTATCTTCCCGCTCTTTCAGTGGTTTCTTTAGCTCTGTAGAAACTTATCAGTTTATGAGGTCCCACTTGTCTGTCTTATCTCTTAAGACATGGGCAGTTAGGGTTTTGGTCTTGAATTGGTTGCCAGTTTAAATTTCCATAAGGTTGTCTCCTGTATTTTCTAAGATTCTTATCGTTTGAGGTTTTATGTTTAGGTCTTTGATCTATTGAGAGTTGATTTTTGTGTATGGGAATAGGTAGGGGTTTTGTTTTAATCTTCTGCATGTGGTCAGCCAGTTTCCCCAGCATCATTTACTGAATAGGTTCTCCCCTTCCCAGTGGTTGATGGTGGAGACTTTGTCGAAGATGAGTTGGTTGAGAAATTGTTGTTTTGCTTCTGGAATCTCTATTCTGTTCCATTGTTCTATATGCCTATTCTTGCACCAATACCAGGCTGCTTTGATTATTGTAGCTTTATAATAAAGCTTAAAGTCTGGGAGCTTTGTTTTTATTTTTTTGCTGAGGATTGTTTTGGCTATTCGTGGTCATTTATGAATTCCTGTCTTGTTGCTTCCAGGTCTGAGAAGAATGCTGCTGGTAATTTAATGGGTATTGCATTAAATTGGTAAATTGTCTTGGATAGGATGGACATCCTAACAATGTTGATTCTTCTAATCCATGAACATGGAATATTTTTCCATTTGTTTGTGTCATCTTTGATTTCTTTGAGCACTGTTTTGTCATTTTTGTTGTAAAGGTCTTTCAGTTTTCTTGTTAGGAATATGCCAAGGTATGTCAATGTTTTGTGCTATTGTGAATGAGGCTGTGCCTTTTATTTGGGTTTCTGTTTGTTTATTGTTGGTTTATAGGAGCGTGACTAACTTTTGCCCATTTATTTTATACCCTGAGACTTTGCCAAAGTCTTTATCAGTGCAAGGAGGTTTTAGACAGATTCTTGTGGGTTTTCAAGGTACAGAATCATGTCATTTGCAAACAAAATCATGTCATCCATGAACAAAGACATTTTAGTCCTTCCTTCCTGATATGGATATGTTTCATTTTCTTTTTCTGTCTTATTGCATTAGCAAGGGCTCCTGGGATAGTAATTAATAACAGTAGTGAACAAGGAGAGCCTTTCCATTACTGATCTTAACTGAAAAGCAGCTAGTTTTTCACATTTCATCACAGGATTAACTGAAGATTTTTTGTTGACATTCTATACCAAGGTGAGAAAGTTTCCCTCAATTTTTGGTTTGATAAGTTTTTAAAAATATAATTAATGAGTATTTAATTTTCAGAATGCTCTTCTGCTTCTATAAATTTGATTACATAATTATTCTTCTTTAGTCTGTTGATATGATGAGTTTCATTAATTACTTTTTGAGTTCATTCATACATGGAGTAATTACACTTGCTTGTGGCATATAATTATTTTTATACATTATTGAATTCGAGTTTATAATAATTTGTTGTGAATTTTTGCCCCTATGTTCATGAGAGATATCTATAAATTTTCTTCTTTTTAATGTCTTTTCTATTTTACGTATTAAGATACTGTGTGTTGCCTTACAAAGAAATTTTCACCCTGCTACAATCTACAATGTAAAATGATTGTAGAGAACAGATATATCTTCCTTAAATATTTGCTAAAATTCACCAATGAACCTATCTGAGCCTAGTTTTTTCTGCTTTTAATTATTTATTCAATTTCTCTAATAGATATAAATCCATTCAGATTATTTCTTTCTTTTTGTGTGAGTGTTAGTAGATTTTTTCATTCAAGAATTTGTACCATTTCCATCTAAGTTATCAAATTTGCGGTTATAAATGTTCAATCATAGTATCTCTTAATTACCCTGTTCATGTCTGTGAATCAGTAGTTATAGGTCCTCTTTTATTTCTGGTACTAGTAATTTCTATCTTCTTTCTCTTTTTTTCTTCATTAGTCTGAATAAAACTTTATCAATTTAGTTGATTTTTTTCAAAAAATTAACTTCTTTTATTGATTTTTTTTCCTGTTGATCCTCTTGTTTTCCCTTTCTTTAATTTGTGCTCTAACTGATCTTTACTTTTTTCACTTCTGATTACTTTGGAATTAATTTTCTCTTCTTTTTCTATATTCTCAAGGTGGAATCTTAGTTCTTTTTTTAAGTCTTACCTTTTTGATAATAAATGCTTTTAAAGTTATAAGTTGTCATCTAAGTACAGCTTTCACAAATTTTGATAATTTCTATTTTATTTTATTCAAATATTTTAAAATTTCTCTTGTGATTTCTTTTTCACATACTTGCTATTTAAAATTGTTTTGAGGGGATCTCAGCAAGAGGGCAATGGAACCGGTAGGAGTGTGAGAGTCTCTGCAAGGGCAAGTGTCCATAAAGACAGTCTGCATGCATGGGGGTGCACAGGTAGGTGAGTGAAAGTCTGTCTGAGGAGTTAATGGGCAGCAGGGATCAGCTGCTCCTCAGCATCTGGCACCTGACCCATGTCACCAGGTGTGGCAGGTGGCTGGGCACTGGCAGCAGGAATTGTGGAGAAGGTGTGCAGAGGAAATATGGAGGTAAGCCTTACCACCAGTGAGGAGATGCTCACTGCCACTATTTTCTCTGACCTAGGCCAGGCATAGACCTCTGTTGGCCTGCTCAATTCTGTTCAGTCTCCAACCTGAGCTTCAGAGGCAATATTTATACCCCTCTAGGGTTGACCATCACTGGTCTAGGGAGGAAACTTCAGGAGCAGACACAGAGAGACAAACACCCCACCCCCATCCTGGGCCAAGCATAGACATGTCTGATCTGAGTGGGGGACTAGGCAGCAGCAGACAAGTTAGGGTGAGTCTGGATCTAATTCACCCTCCTTACTCAGCAATCCATGGGGTACCCGAGCCACGCTGAGATCAAACTGATCAGCCTGTGCTGAGAACAGAGGGGAGGGGCTAGAGATCAGAGTCACTCCCTACCAAGGCAGCAGCCAAAAGTGGCAGTAGTGCTGGGGAACCGCCAATAAAAAGAAAAAAAAAGAATAGGAAACTGAAGTTTGAAATTCAGTTTCAGAAACAGCCACAGAGGGAGCTCTTTATTTTTTCACTGTTTTTGTTTCTTTTTATATTGATTTTGTTTTTGTTCCTTTTTAAAGTTTTTTAGTTTTTATGTTTGTAAGTGAGTGTTTTTGAAGGTGAGTGTATCATCATGTTTTTTTATTTGTATGTTTGTTTGTTTTTATTTTTCCTTCTTTGTTTATTTGTTACTTGGTGCACCTGTGTTTTTTCCTTCTCGTTCTTCTTTCTCTTCATCTTCCTTTTTGTCTCCCTTCTTTCTTTCTCGATTTTTTCCCCTTTTTCTTATCTCATTTTGCTTTTAGGGGCCATACAAAAGCCTTCACCTCTAAAGGCTTTTTAAAGTGCAGGGAAGTGGATTCTAGGGGGCCCACACACCAGTTAGCAGATACTGGGATCTGCAGATAGCTTCTGAACAACAACTCCCTCCATCACATTTTAATCAAATCTCAAAACTGCAAAAATTACATCTCCAGTCTGGCTTCAAAAATTCAACAAATATAGAGGATCTACATAAGGAAGAAAAGGAGATTGAGCAAGTAGAATTAAAAGCTATCCCCCATCACTGAACAGCAAAATTAAAGAAGGGAGCAAATGAATAAGTCTAGATAGGTATATTTATGTGGGGGTGTGGGAAATCAAGAGATAATTTTGGACATGTTAAGTTTGAGATGCTTGTGAAGCATGATGGTGTAGATATCAGGTAGCAGGTGAAAGTTCGGAGAAGACCTATGACTAGAGATATTAACTTGAGAATTGTGGGTGTCTGGGATAACATAGTGACAGTAAACAAAAGTGATCCTCATGATACTATAATATCTAGAGGATTGAATTTGCTAATATTTTGCTTAGAATTTTTACATTTGTGTTCATAAGTCAGTTTGGTATGTAATTTTGCCACCTTGCATTTTCATGGACTACTTTTCATACCAAGATTATAATAGCAATTAAATAAATATTACACCCTTTGGGGGAAAAAAAGTGGGCAAAAGATATGAATAGACACTTCTCAAAAGAAGACAAATGAGCAGCCAACAGATACATGAAAAACATGTTCAGCCTCACTAATCATCCAAGAAATACAAAATAAAACCAGACTGAGATAGCACCTAACTCCAGTCAGGATGGCCATCATCAATAACTCAAAAAATAACAGACACTGGAGAGAATGTGGGGAAAAGGGAACACTCTTACACTTTTGGTGGGAGTATAAACTAGTACAAATGCCTTGAAAAACAGTGTGGTGATTCCTAAAATATCTAAAAATTGACCTTCCATACAACCCAGCAATCCCTCTACTGGAAATATACCCAGAGGAACACAAAACACTCTATAAAAAAGATACCAGCACACTCATGCTTATTGTAGTGTTATCCACAATAGCAAAAACATGGAACCAACTGTGCTGCCTATCAAAACTGTATTAAAAAATGTGATACATATACATGATGGAATTTTATGCAGCCATAAACAAGGACACGATTATGAACTTCACAGCAACTTGGATGGATTGAGAGTCTATAATACTCAGAGATCTATCACAGAAATGAAGAACTGAGTACCACATGTTCTCACTCATAAGCGGAGCCTGAACAATTATTGTAATACTATAAAAAAGGGATTGGCAGTACAGGGAAACTGCCAAGGGTGGGAAGAGGATGTTCTTCATCAATAAGCATGCCTAATCTCAAACCAGGTGAAGTGATGACCAAAGTGAGAACCAAATCTTACTTGCACAATGACCATTTGTATATGTAATTCTGAATTATACTTCACATCCTTAAAATATAAAAATAAAATAAAACAAAACTGTGCTTTGTAATCTCCAAGCATTTTGGGATTGTTCCAGCTATCTATCTGTTATGGTTCTCAACTTTAATTCTAGTATGATCTGAAAACACCCATTCTACAACTTATATTATTTTAAATTTGATAAAGTGGTCTGATAATTCAAAGATCTTCGCCGCATAAGAGTCTAAGGGTCTGGTTCTGGTGTTCTGTCTCTTCAAATTGTCTGCTTGGGTTTTTGCTTTTTTTTCCCCCAACTTTTAATATGCTTTGTAATACTTTTGTTGGAAAATGGACATTAGTTACTGAAGAAGGAACTGAAGTAAAAAGGCCCTTAATGTGAAATGCCATGTTCATCTGATAGAAGTTAGGCGGATTACTGTTTGCTCTAACTGGGTTAGAAGCTCAAATTTCCTCTGGTGTTCTTGTTTTTGCTTCCTCTGATGGTGTTCTTGTTTTTGCTTCCTCTGAGGGAGAGAGGTGGATAAGAAGGATTTCCATAGAGACTTCTTAAATATGCTCTGAGAAATGCAGCTCTTTGAGTTGCATTCCCCTCTTATTAGATAGAAGCCCTATTATTGTGGTGAGAAGGCATAGGAGGAGGCAAAGTACAATAGTCCTATGATCAGGTTCATTCTTGGGTGAGCCTGTGCCTGTGAACTGTGACTGCACAAATGACTCTCAGGTTACCCCTCCCCTTACCTATGTAAAACAGGAAGACTGAAGGGTACTGGAGTTGAGTATTTGTCTTTTGTCACTTGGAAAGTTTGTGGGGCTTGAATGTGGGTATTTTCCTTTTCCCACTTTGGTAAAATAGTTCTTGGTAACAAAGTTTTGCTAAGTTGAACAGAGTTAATCTTGGTTTTTTTTTAAGTAATATATTTTTTAAAGTTACTTTTTCTTTCTTCCTAGATTCTTATCCAATCTACATTCTTAGACCCTAGTAGAGCTTCTGAAGGTAAAGCTCTGAAAACATGGTGACTCTTCCATGATTGGGTTTCCCATGACTTTTCTCAGTGAGTCTCCAACAATTCAACTGTGCTTTGTTTAAATATCTCATTACTAGATCCAGTGGGCAGCTTCCATTCTGGTAAACTGATTCTCAGTGTTCTTCTGGCTTTCCAATTTTAGGGTTAGCAGTTTGCCTTGTGACTTCAATTCTCTGATGTATCTAAGAAGAATTATTAATTTTTAATTTGTTCAGTATATTTTTCATTGTGAGGATGGAAGTGATGAATCAGAAATTGTCCTTAGTTGTTGAACCAGAAGCTAGCAGTCCTTGATTTGCCTTTAAAAACTACTTATGTTGGTATATATGCATTTATTTTTACTGTTATATGGTATTTTATTATGTGATTACATCCCAGTCTATTTACTTATAAATGCATTTGTTCGTTTGTTTATTTCATGTTGATGGACATATTGACAGTTTTCTTTCTTTTTTTTTAAAGGTTATCATGAAAATTTTCTGTAAGTCTTCTAAGATATACATGTGAGAGCTAACTGATGATAGAATGAAATTCTTCTCCAAAGGTCAGATTAAGCTTTATGTGACTTTATTAGGACGACTGCACAGGGTCTCCTCCCACTCTACTCATGGAGGGTATATTTCTTTAACAATGGATTACATACTTGTTTCTTTAACAATAACTTTTGTTGCTTTTATTTTTTATCATATATGTACTTTTGAAACAAGGTCATGTTCTGTCACCCAGGTTCTATAATCATAGGTCAGTCACTGCAGCCTCAAACTCTGCCTCAAGTGACTCTCCTGTTTCAACTTTCCAAGTAGCTAAGACTTACAGATATGAGCCACCTTGCCCGAATCCTTTTTAAAAATATATATATTTTGTAGATATGGAGTCTCACTTTGTTACCCAGGTTGGTTTCAAATTCATGGCCTCAAGCGATCCTCTCTCTTTGGTCTCCCAAATTGCTGAAATTACAAGCATGAGCTACCATTCCCAACCAGATGTTCTCTGTTTAACTTTTTGACAAGCGGTCAAATGTGTTTCTAATGTCTATGCACTATTTTATTATTCCATTAGAAACATAAGAGGTTTAAAATTCTCCACATCTTCACCAAAGGTTATCATTGTTATTTAAAATTCTGACCATCCTAGGAGTTTCAAAGTGGTATCACATTGTAGCTTTGATTTGCATTTTTCTAATGATAAATGATGCTGAGCATCTTTTTATCTTCTTTTTGGCTCCTTGCTTATTCAGGGGGTCCCCAAACAACACAGAGTTTATTTATAAAAACATGCATATTTATTCTTACATGTTTAAACTTTAGCCACCTTCAGAGAACTCCTTTTTGATGCAATGCAGTAATCAAGATGTTTTTTCCACTGCTTAAGACAGTTTTTGAACTCATCATTCTTGCTGCTTTTAAGTGCTTCTGCTATTTTTTGTTTCACCTCTTTCATATCAGCAAAACATTTCCCTTTGAGGACTCTTTTCATCCAGGAAAACAAAAACAAGTCACTCCGGTTAGAATAAGTAAATAGAGAGGGTGGGGCATGGAGGTCATGAAGCTTTTGGTCAAAAACTGCTGGACATTCAGCATGGTGTGAACAAGTTGTTCATGTAAATCATTCATCATGCAATGAGCAAACACACTGACAAAAGCTCCAGGGGAGAAAAATTATGACAGCAGAGCCCATCGAACTGTGTATCTCCCTGTGTGAGTGACTGAGTGTATGGATGGGTTTTTATGCATGTCTGTTAGTAAGTGGGTGTGTGAGTGGCTGACTGAATGGGGACTTGGAAGCAAGTGGTCAGGGATCTCCTGGGGAAGTAGCTGGTGCCAGCAGCTGCTCTGCTTGGACCTGAGCACCTCCCTTGACACAGAAGTCAAGCATTATTTTCTAAAATCATCAAACCTTTTCCCAGGGAGAAACTGCCAGGAGTGATGGCCATTGCGAGACTGCCCAACCACCACAGCACTGGGCCAGACACTGGCAGCATGGATTGTGGAGGGAGTGCAGTGAGGGGGCGAGAGGCATAGTCTTACTGGAGAAGGTGAAACAGGAATCTCACCATCATCTTAAAAACTGGACCGAGAAGTGCTCTGGCTAGCTCTCCACAGAGCAACAGATCCACCTTCTGTGGCTGGCAGGTTCACTACTCAGGAGTTGATCATGACACGAAGGGAATAACGGGAAAGCACAGACTTCAGAGGGACAGGATGAGTGCAGAGTCTCAGGCACCCCACCCTCTACCCTGACCCAGTCATGGGACAAAGGTTGTGACCAGAAAAAGAAAAGGTAGATTCCCCCCAAGAGTACAGTGGTGAATGCTGGGCTGACTCCCTTTTCCCCTGCAATACTCTGAACATCAGGCCCACATGGCTGGGACGTGACTTAGAGGGACAAACACAGGTGAAGCCCAGATGGCAGCAGCACTAGGGGGAACTCTATTCTTGGATAAGCCTGGCTGGGGCACCCACTGCAAGCACCTGGGGAGGAGACAATCCCACACCTCCCCACTGGAGGAGATCTCCTTGCCTTTACAAGAGTGAGAGGGGAGGACTGTATCCCCACCCTCTCCCACCAGTTTCTCCTTCCCCACTGGGTCACCTGTTGGGGAGATTGTGATCAAGCCTGTAGACCCATAGGAGATGGCAGGCAAACTTATCTGTGAGCAGCTGAGAGGAATATTTAGAGAACCTATCACAAGAGAGGGGTTAGTGTCCAGAAATTGGTTTTTCTTTTCCTTTTTTTCTGTTTTATTCTCCTGTTTTGGTTTAGTGTGTGCATGTGAATGAGGATGTAAGGATTCAGTTTGCATTATCCCACATTTTTGTGGTTATTGTTCTTTTGTTTTGGATTAGAGTGTATTGGAATGAGTGTGTGAGGGTTTGATTTGCATTCCCCACTTTTCTTTGTTTTGTCTTGTTTGTTCTTCTTTTGTTTTGGTTTAGTGTGTGGGATTGCATATGTGAGGGTTTATTTACAGTCCTTCCCTTTTTTTCTTCCTCTTCCTTTTTTGTTTTTTGTTGTGTGTATGTGTATGTGTTGTGTGTGTGCATGTGTGTGTGTGTTTAGTTTTCCAGTTTCTTGTTTTGTGTGTGTGTGTGTGTGTGTGTGTGTGTGTGTGTGTTTTATTTTCTGTTGATTTTGGTTTTGGTCTGTTTTTGTTTTCTTTTTGCTTTTATTTTTCTGTGTTTTATTTTATTTTTTAATTTTTCTTTTCATTCTATTGCAATCTTCTTTTCTCTGTTCTTCTCATGACTTGGGCTCTGGGGAGTGGGATACACACATGTGCCCATTACATCATCATACAGAGTGGTGATAGGGAGTGGGTCTCAGCAGACCCATACACCAGTCAGTGAACATTGTAATTGCAAGTATTTTCTGAATCCTATTATTCAGGATATACCTCCACATTATTCAACTTTAAAAACTATAATAAACAGCAAAGCTTTCCACCCCCAGTCCTGTTTCAAAACATAACAAATTTGGAGGATCTGATCAGGGCAGAATAGAGGGCTGAGCAAACAACAGAAGTGAAAGCCCACCTACTTTCACTAAGTAACAGAATTAAAGAGAAAATAAAGATATCTATCACAAATGAGGAAAAGTCAGTGGAAGAACACTGGTAATTCCCAGTGTACCAAAGAGGCAGCTCTTGAGAAATCAGATCTCAGAGCCCAAACAATGGAAATTACCAGTGATTGGCCCAGAATACAACAGGAATTAGGGAATGGATGAAAAGTGTGAATATGACTCAAGAAAGACAAGCTACAACACTGAAAGAACTTGTAGCATAGATTTTGGTCAAAAAAACTTCATCCAGGAAATAAATAACAAGATGACAAGTATAGAAAGCAGAATCAACCAAGAAGAAGAAAGAATCTCAGAGCTTGAAGACCATGGAATAACCCAATCTGTTAAAAATATAGAAACACAACTCAGAAAGAAAGAACAATGCCTCCAATATGTGTGTGACTATGTCAAGAGGCTGTACTAATATCTGATCAGTATCCCAGAAGAAGAAAGGGAAATGGAGAACACCTGGAATAAGTATTCCAGGATGTTGTCCAAGAAACTTTTCCCCATCTCACTAGAGTTGTGACCACCCAAATATAAGAGATTTCGAGAATCCCTGCAAGACATCAAATGAGAAGACCAATTTCTAGGCACATAGAAATTCACCTATACAATAAAATAATAAATCCTAAAGGCAGTGAGAGAGAAAGGTCAAACTACTTACCAGGGAAGACCAATCAGAATAGTAGCAGACTTATCAGCAAAAAACACTGCAAGCTAGAAGGGACTGGACCCCAATTCTCAAAGTCCTTAAAGATAAACAATTTCAACCCAAGAGTTTCCTACCCAGCCAAGCTCAGCTTCATCAGTGATGGAGAATTAAAATCCTTCCCAGACACCCAGTCTCAAAAAGATTACACTGCTTTCAAATAAGCTCTACAGGAGATACTCAAGAAGATATGAAGCACAGAAGAAAAGAAAAGAAAAGAAAAGAAAGAACAACACAGCACACCTTGCAACTGCAAAATTGTAAACACACACATACATTAACCCAAAAGTTAAAAGAAAACAAAACAGTCTTTTAAGAGCCTCATGACAGGAATAAACCCTCACATTTCAATAATCAGTTTGAAAGTCAATGGATTAAATACACCACTGAAAAGACATAAAATGGTAAACTGGATTAAAAAAACCATGACTCAACATATAATACCTCCAGGAAATACATCTCACTTCAAAGCATGTCCACAGACTCAGAGTTAAAGGATGGAAAACAAACTTTGTGGTGAATGGAAAACAAAAGAAGACAAGAGTTGTGATTTAATATCAGACAAAACAACCTTCAAGTTATCAAAAATTTAAAAACATACAGGACATTTCATAATGATAAAAAGTTCAATCCATCAATAAGAAATATCCATCCTAAATATATATGCACCCAACACAGGAGCACCTGGATTTATAATGCAACTATTAAGTAAATTAATAAAGGATATTGATGCTAACACTTTTAAAACTGGAAATTTACATACCCCACTAACAACCCTAGATATACTATAGAGGCAAAAAAATCAACAAGGAGATCCAGAACCTCAATTGAGTCTTGACCAAATGGACTTAATAGAGACCTACAGAACACTTTATCCAATTACCATGGAATATACATTCTGCTCATTACTACATGGAACATACTCTAAGATTGACTACATTCTCAGCCATAAATCAAGCAAAAAGAAACTTCATGAGATCAAAATACTGCCATGCATCTTCTCAGACCACAGTGGAAAAAAAACCTTACAAATATTTCCACCAGTAAAATCCCTTCGAAACACACAAAGATATGGGCACTAAATAGCACTATGCTGAACAACTACTGAGTCAACACAGATATCAAAACAGAAATTAAAAGGTTCTTGGAAACAAATGAAAACAAAGACACATCTTACTAAAACTTCTGGGATACCATTAAAACAGTACAAAGAGGGGAACTTATATCTCTATCAATACATATCAAGAAAATAAAAGATCGCAAGTCAACAGCCTAACAAATCACCTAAGGGAGCCATAAGGGCAAGGCCTCTAAAATCTTAACTTTAGTAGAAGTATCCAGATCACTAAAGTAAGAGCCCAAATATAGGACATAGAAGATAAAAATATCATAGAAAAAAAGTAAATGAAATAAAAAACTGGGTTTTTGGAAGGATAAATAGCATTGATGAATCCCTAGCAATACTGAGCAAGAAAAAGAGTGAAAAAGCCCAAACAAACACAGTCAGAAATACAAAAGATCAAGTAACAATTGACCCTGAAGAAATAAAAAATTATCAGTGATTACCATACACACCTATATGGAAACAAATTTGAAAACCCAAGTAGCATGGAGGCCCTTCTAAAATCACACAACCTCCCAAGGTTGAAACAAGAAGAAATAAAGACTACAAATTGACAAATAACAACCCAGGAAACTGACTCTGTCATAAGAAAACTGCCTACAAAAAAGCCCTGAACTGGACAGCTTTCCAGCAGAATTCTACAAAACATACAAGGAAGAGCTGATACCATTCCTCTTGAAAGTATTCCAGGTAATCAAGAATGAAGGGTCTCCTTAAACCATTTTATGAAGTTAATATTATACTAATACCCAAACTGGGCAACGACTCAAGAAAGAAAGTGAACAAGTCAATATCCTGATGAATATAGATGCAAAAATTCTCAACAAAATTCTGGAAAAATGGATCTAATAAAGCATCTCAAAAATTATCTTCCATGACCCAGTAGGCTTCATTCCTGTGATGCAGGACCAGTTTAACATCTGCAAGACAACACTGGGCTCGGTGGCTCAGCCTGTAATCCCGCACCTTTGGGAGGCTGAGGTGAGTGGATTGCCTGAGCCTGCGGGTCGGGACCCACCTGGGCAGCAAGACCTCATCTCTACAATAAATCAAAAAATCAGCCGGGTGTGGTAGCACATGCCTGTAATTCCGGCTACTTGGAAGGCTGAGGCGGAAGGATAGCCAGAGCCCAGCAGGTCGAGGCTGTGCTGGCTGGGAGCGGCCACTGCACTCCAGTCTGGGCGACAGAGTGAGACTCCAACTCAAAAAAAAATACACCAAAAAGCAAAACAAAAAAATCTGCAAGACATAAATGTAATTAAATACATCAAGAGATGTAAAAACAAAAACCACATAATTATATCATTAGATGCAGAAAAGGCTTTCAACAAACTCCAGCATCCATTCTTGATTAAAAAAAAACCTTGAACACCTAGGCACAGAGGGAACATATTAAAATAGGACAAACCATTTATGATAAACCCACAGCTAACATATTACTAAATGGGTAGAAATTGGAAGCATTTCCCCTGAAAATTAGAACAAGACAAGGCTACCCACTCTCACCCTTTCTGTTCAAACATAGTGTTCAAAGTCCTAGCTAGAGCAATTAGACAAGGATATCAGGGGCATCCAATAGAAAAAGAGGAAGTTAAGTTATCTCTCTTTGCAGATGATATGATTCTATACCTGGACAATCCAAGGGAATCTGTCAGAAACCTCCCTGCTTTGATAAAGGACTTTGGCAAAGTCTTAGGGTATAAAATCAATGTGCAAAAGACAGTCACATTTTTATACACCACCAAAAGTCAGAGAACCAAATAAAAAGTACAATCTCATTCACAATAACCACAATAAGATATGAAATACCTTGGCATCTTCCTAACCAGAGAAGTGAAAGGCCTTTACAACAAAAGCTAGAAAGCATTTCTCAAAGAAGTCAAAGAAGACATAAACAAATGGAAAAATATTCCATGCTCATGGTTTGGAAGAATCAACATTGTTAAGATGTCCATCCTACCCAAGGCAATCTACATATTCAGTGCAATACCAATTAAATTACCATAATCATTCTTCTCAGACCTGTAAACAACAATACAGAAATTTATATGGAAGCATAAGAGACCGTAAATAGCCAAAACAATCCTCAGCAAAAGAAACAAAGCCAGAGGTATCACACTCCCAGACTTTAAATTTTATTATAAGGCTACAATAATCAAAACAGTCTGACGTGGTTACAAGAACAGGTACATAACCAATGGAACAAGCTAGAGACTCTGGGAGCAAAACTTCAATTTCTCAATCAACTCATCTTTGACACAGCCTCCATCAACAACCACTGGGTAGAGGAGAAACTATTCAGTAAATGGTGCTGGGAAAACTGACTGACCAAGAAGAATGAAACAAGATCCCTATCTACCACCATGCACAAAAATCCACTCCAAATTGATTTTTAAAACCTAAGCATAAAACCTCAAAGTATAAGAATCTTTTAAAATGTAGGAGATATCCTCATGGGAATTGGCATAGGTAATCAATTTCTGATCAAAACTCCAGATGCCCATGCCATAAGAGAGAAGATAGACAACTTGGACCTTATCAAACTGAAAAACTTCTACAAAGGAAAATAAACCATCAAGAGAGTGAGGAGACAGACCACAGAATAGGAAAAGATATTTGCCCACTTTATATCTGACAAAGGCCTAACATCTAGAATCTACAAGGAACTCAAACTTGCCAAAAGGAAAAAAATCAAACAGCCTCATCAAAAAAGTGGGCAAAAGATATAAATAGACACTTCTCAAAAGAAGACATATGAGCAGCCAACAGACACATGAAAAAAATGCTCAGTCTCACTAATCATCAGATAAATGCAAATCAAAATCAAATTGGGAAACCACCTAAGTCCAGTAAGAATGGCCATCATTAATAAACAAAAACAACAGATGCTGGCAAGAATGTGAAGAAAAGTTAATGCTTCTGCACTGTTGGTGGGAGTGCAAACTAATTCAACCTCTATGTAAAACAGTGTGGTAATTTCTAAAAGAACTAAAAACTGACCTTCCATAAGACCTAGAAATTCCCCTTTTTGGAATATACCTGGAGAAACTCAAATCATTCTACAAAAAATATGCCTGAGCATACATATTTATTGCAGCACTATTCAGAACAGCAAAAACTTGGAACCAACCATGCTTCCCATCGAAACTGGACTGAACAAAAAAATGTGGTACATATACACAATGGAATATTACACAGCCATAAATAAGGACAAAATTATGGACTTCACAGCAACTTGGATGGATTTGGAGCCTCTTATACTCAATGATCTATCACAGAAACAAAGAACTGAGTACCACATGTTCTCACTCTTAAGTGGACTCTGAATACCTACCATAATACTACAAAAAAGGGATTGGTAGTAGTGGTACACTGTCAGGGGTGGGGGAAACATAATATCAATAAGTCTGCCTGATCCTAATGCAGGTGAACTGAGGTCCAGTTGGAGGCCCAAAACATCTGTACCTAAACCACTTCTGTATGCAATCCTGACTTGTATCCCACCATTTAAAAATAAAATACAATTAAATTTTTGTAAAAAGACAAAAATCTCCCCCCAACACACACAAATTCACTGAAGCCAAATGCAGCCTCTCACAACATTAGTTGGCACACTGATGCTAATGGATTCCTAGAACACTTACCTACCAGGGGAAGCCTGTACTATAAGGGACCTCCCCTCCAAAATATAATTTCAGTTCATCATGTTACATGAGTTGTCTTTTAAACTTCATGATAACCTTTGAAGAATATTTTTTAAAAATCTTGGTTAACTCTGTTTTCTATTTTTTTCTTTTGTTGTTTCTGATATTGATGACATATCTGAGAAACAATTATCTAATCCAATATTTTTGCCTGTTATTTCTTCCAAGATTTTTACAATTTTATCTCTTAAATTTTAGGGTTTTTTTGTTTTTTTTGTTTTTTTTGTTTTGAGTTGGAGTCTCACTCTTTTGCCCAGACTGGAGTGTGGTGGCCGGGAGCGGCCACCGCAGCCTCGACCTGCTGGGCTCCGGCGATCCTTCCACCTCAGTCTCCCGAGTAGCCGGAACTACAGGCATGCGCAACCACGCCCGGCTGATTTTTTGATTTATTGTAGAGATGAGGTCTCACTGCCCACACGGGTCTCAAACCCGTGGACTCAGGCAGTCCACTCACCTTAGCCTCCCAAAGGCGCGGGATTATAGGCTGAGCCACCGAACCTGGCTAAATTTTAGTTTTTTACAATTCATTTTGAGTTAATTTTGTGTATATTCACGGATCCAACTTCATTATTTTGCATATGGAAGTCCAGTTGTTACAGGACCACTCTTTTTTCTCTATTTAGTTATCTCGACACCCTTGTAAAATTAATTTACCACAAATGTGAGTATTTATTTCTTTAGTCTTAATTATAACCAATTAATTTGTATTTCTATTCTTATGCCAGTATCACGCTGTCTCCTTCTTGTTTGAGTACTAGCTTGATTACTGTTACTAGCAATGCAAGTCTTCCAACTATGTTCTTTTCCAGTATTGTTTTGGCTACTTTAGATTTCTTGAATTTCTATGTTAATTTTGAGATCAATATGCCAATGTCTGCAACAAAACTATCAGGTATTATAATCAATTTAGGGGTATATTGCCATCTTATCAATATTAAGTCTTCTGATCCATGAAAATGGTATGTCTTTGGGTTTATTTAAGTCTTCTTTAGCACATACCAGCAATATTTTTTCATTTTAGTTTACAAGGTTTGCAATTCTTTTGTTAAATTTACTCCTGATTATTTTGTATGCTATTATGAATATAATTATTTTGTTAATTGCACTTTTAGATTGTCTACTGCTAGTTTGTAGAAATGCAGCTTATTGTATATATCCTGTTTCTTGCAACTTTTCTAAACTCATTTATTAGTTCTAATAATTTTAAGTAGATTTTTAAAGATTTTATGTGTACTGTGTAATGCTTTACTCTTTTTAATGTTGCTATAATAGAATGCCTGACACTGAACAGTTCATAAAGAACAGTGACTTACTTTTACAATTTTGGAGGCTGATAAGTCCAGTATCAAAGTGCTGGATTCTGGTGAGAGACTTCTTGATCAATTATCTCATGGCAGAGGGCAGAAGGACAAGAGAGGGCGAGAGAGCAAGAGATCAAACTGACAGCCTCAAGCCATTTTATAATCAGCATTAATTCATTCATGAGGATGGAGACTTCATGTCTTAAATACCTCTCATTAAGCCTCACCTCCCAACATTGTTACATTGGGAATTAAGTTTCTAACACATGCTTTTTGGGGAATGCATTTAAACCACAGCAACATGATTATGACATCTGTTGAAAGAGACAGTTTCTTTCTTCCTTTCTTCCTTTCCTATCTGAATGACATTTATTTATATTTCTTGTCATACTGTCCTGGCTAGAATTTTTAGTAAAATAATGAAAAAAATTATGAGTAAACATTATTTTTTTTTGCTAGCCAATATTGAGATGTATTTTATTGTTATTTTTCATTTAATTAGAAAAAGAGATATAGCATTTAGTAGAAAATTTTCTCAATGCAAAAGAGAAATGGAAAATCCAACATTTTTCTCCCTCTCTTGAACAGTTTGCCTTTTGCCCATACACCACTCAGTTCTGTGCTATGAAATATTAGGGATTGGTGGAACAGATGTGGTCAATGTCTTTGTGTCATAAATGTAATGTCAGTGTCACACTGACAGATAATCTTCCTTAAGGTCTCAGGGCTGGTTATGAAAGCTCCAAGAATATTAAATAATAACAGTTCATTGAATCTACTGACTTCCAAAATTTCTTTTCTAAAAATGGAAAGTGGCAGCATCAGTCATTTTGTACATTAATATAAAAATTAAAAGCATCTGTTTCTCAATGAACACCAGACATAAGCAAATTAACTAATTAAATGACAAAAGCTCCTCTTTTATAGACGATAGCTAAAGTATTTCAGCAGCCTTTGATGTGCAAATCTTCAGGGAAACCAAAGTCAGACACTCTTTGGCAACAACACAGTAGAGATGATGATGATGATATGATGGTGATGATGATTAGAGTTGTGAAGTACAAGTGGGGAATTGCAACACAGGTAAGTTGCATGCAGGTGAAGTTTGGGCTTCTAGCTGACTCTCTCTCCCCTTGATCGTGAACCAGGTACCCAGTGTGTTACACTCTTTCCTCCTCCCCCCCTCCTCTAGCAGTGCCCAGCATCTGCTAATTCCACTCTTGTGCTAGTGTGACCAGTGATCAGGACCTGCTTATGAGTGAGTGAGAACACATGGTATTCACTTCTTTATTTCAGTGACAATGCACTTAGTATGACAGTCTCCAACTGCTTCCAAGTTGCTGCAAAGGTCATGATTTTTTTTCTCTTTGTGGCTGCATATTATTCCATTGTGTATATGTACCACAATGTATTTTCTTTATCTGATACACTTTTGATGGGCATTTGGGTGGGTCCCATGTTTTATCTATTGTCAATAGTGAGGCAATAAGCATGTCTGTAGGTGTCTTTTTGGTAGAGTGATTTATGTTGCTCTGGGTATATTCCCAGGAGTGGGATTGCTGAATCATATGAAAGATCTACTGTTAGTTCTTTTAAAAATTGCCACACTGCTTTCCATTGAGATTGAACTTGTTTACATTCCTACCGACAGTGTAGAAGTATTCTCTTTTCTCTGCAGTTGGGCCAGCACCTGTTGTTTTCTGACATATTCATGATAGACATTCTTACTGGTTTGAGGTGGTATCATTGTAGTTTTCATTTACGTTACTCTGGTCATTATTGAGGCTGAACATTTTTTCATATTTTTTTGACTGTTTGTATGTCATCCTTTGAGAAGTTTCTCTTCATATCCTTTGTCCACTCTTTAAAGGGTTTATTTCTTTGTTTGTTTTATCCTTTAAATTCATTTGAGTTCCTTGTAGATCCTGGATGTTAAGCCTTTGTCAGATGCCTAGCTTCCAAATATTTTTTTTCCCATTCCATGGATTGTCTTTTCATTCTCCTCATGGTTTCTTTTGGTGTGCAAAAACTTTTCAGTTTGAAATGTCCAACCCTTTTGTCTTGGTGTTTATTGCATTTACTTCTGAGGTCTTGGACATGACTTCACTGCCTACTCCAATGTCCAGGAGGGTGTTCCCTATATTTTCTTCTAAAATTATTTTCATTTGAAATTTTACATTTAAGTTCATGATCCATTTTGAGTTATTTTTGGATATGGTAATAGGTAGGTGTCCAGTTTCCTTATTGTCCTTGAAGCTAGTCAGTTTTCCCAGCACCATCTGCTAAATATGGTTTCCTTTCCCCAATGTTTGTTATTGATGCCTTGCTGAAGATGAGTTGGTTGAAAAACTGTGTTTTTATTTCTGGCATCTCTGTCCTGTTCCTTTGATCTAGGTGCCTATTCCTGTACCAGTAACATGCCATCTTGGTTGCTACAGTCTTGTAATAAAGTTTAAAATCTGGAAGTATAATGCCTCCAACTTTGTTTCTTTTGCTGAGGATTGCTTTAGCTATTTGTGCTCTCTTTTGCTTCCATAGGAAATTTTGTATTGTCTTTTCTAGGTCTATGAAAAATGATGTTGGCAATTTGACAGGGAATGCATTGAATTTGTAGATGGCCTTGGGTAGCATGGACATCTTGACAATATTGATCCCTCCATTACATGAGAATGGGATATTTTTCCTTTTTTTTTTGGTATTATCTTTTATTTATTTGAGCATTTTTAAATTTCTCATTGTAAAGGTCTTTTTCTTCCTTGGATAGGTGGATGTCAAAGTATTTCATTTTTGTGTGTGTGTGATTATTGTGAATGGAATTGTGTTTTTTATTTATATGGTTCTCAGCCTGCTTGTTGCTGGAATATAGAAATACAATTGTCTTTTTATTGATTTTGTACCCTGTGACTTTACCAAAGATACTTATCAGTGTGAGGAGGTTTTTGACAGATTTTCTAGGGTTTTCTAGGTACAGAATCATATCATCTGTAAAGAGGGATAACTTAGCTTCATATTTTCTTATTTGGATAATACTGATTTTCTTCTCCTGCCTGATTGCTCTGGCTCAGACTTCTTTACTATGTTTTTTGTTTTGTTTTGTTTCTTTGAGTCAGAGTCTCACTCTGTTGCCCAAGTTGGAGTGCAGTGGCATGCTCATGGCCACCCCAGCATTGACCTGCTGGGCTCAGGAGATCCTTCCACCTCAACCTTCCAAGTAGTCAGAACTACAGGCGCACACTGCTATACCCAGCTAATTTTTTGATATATTGTAGAGACGAGGTCTCCCCAAGTTGCCCAGGCTGGTCTCGAACCCTTGGGCTCAGGCAATCCTCTTGCCTTGGCCTCCTGAAGTGCTGAGATTACAGACTTGAGCCACCATACCCGGCCTGTCCTATGTTTAATAGGAGAGGTGAGAGTGGGCATTCTCATCTTGATCCAGTTTCAAGGGGAAATGCTTGCAGCTTCTGCCTGTTAAGCATGATCTTGGTTGCGTATTTGTCATAGATGACTCTTATTGTTTGGAGGAATATTCCTTCGATGCCTAGATGTTCAAGAACTTTTTTTTAATCATCAAAAATGATGCTGAATTTTGTTGAATGCTTTCCCTATGTCTAATGAGATAATCATGTGGTTTTGATGTTTCACCTGTTAATGTGCTGAGTTATGTTTATAGACTTGTGAATGTTGAACGACCCCTGCATTCCAGGAATGAAATCCACCTGGTCATGATGCACGATCCTTGAAATGTATTTTTGGATATGGTTTGCTACAATTTTGTTGAGAATTTTTGCACCTATGTTCATCAGAGAACTTGGCCTGCAATTTTCTTTCCTTGTTGGGTCTTTGTCAATTTGGGGTATCAGGATGATATTAGCTCCATAGAATGAGTTGGGGAAAATTCCTTCCTTCTCAATTGCTTGAAATACTTTCAATAAGATTTATATCAGCTCCGTTTTGTACGTCTTGTAGAATTCAGCTGAGAAACCATCTGGTTCAGAACCTTCTTACGGTTGGGAGGTTTCTTATAACAGAGTCAATCTTCTGTATTGTTATTGGTCTGTTTAGGGTTTTGGTTTCTTCTTGTTTCAACCCTTGGAGGTTGTGTGACTCCAGGAAATCCTTTTCATTTCCTTTAGATTTTCTACTTATTTGCATACAGATGTTCATAGGTACTTTTGGTAATCTTTTAAATTTCTCAGAGTCAGTTGTGACATCATCTTTTGTTTTTACTTTTTTTTTTTTCATTTGTGACATCATCTTTTGTTTTTGCTTTTCTTTTTTTTTGTTGTTGGACTTTCTTTTTTTTTTTTTAATCAATCTGGCCAGGAGTGTTTCAATATTATTTATCCCACCTTTTTAAAAAAAAAAATTAAATATGTGGGGTATAATTCAGGTTTAGGTATACAAATGTTTATTATGCAGGTACTCTTGTTGATGAACTGCACACTTCCTCTCCTGACAGTTTCCAACTCCTACCAATCCTGCCCCTGCCCTCCCCTGGCAGTTTTCCACTACTGCCAATCCCTTTCCTATAGTATTACGATAGTTGTTTAAGGGCCATTTGTGAATGAGAACATGTGATACTCGGTTCTTTGCTTCTGTGATAGATCCTCAGTATAATGGACTCTAAGTCCATCCAAGTTTCTGCAGAGTTCATAATTTTGTCCTTCTTTATGGCTGCATAATATTCCATCATGTATATGTACTACATTTTATTAAAATCCAATCTTCTTTTGATGGGCAGCATTGTTGGTTCTATATTTTTGCTATTGTGAATAGTGTTGCAATAAATACACATATGCAGGTGGTCTTTTTCATAAAGTAAAGATTTGAGTTCCTCTGGGTATATTGCCAGTAGGGGAAATCATGAGGTAGTATGGGAGATTGATTTTTAGATCTTTTAAGAATCACCACACTGTTTTCCACAAAAGCTGTATTAGTTTACATTCCCTTTTCACTGCATCCTCTCCAGCATCTGTTGTTTTTTGAGTGATTGATGATGGCCATCCTGACTGGAGTTAGGTGTTATCTCAGAGTGGTTTTAATTTGCATTTCTTTGATGACTAATGAGGCTGAACATTTTTTCATGTATCTGTTGGCTGCTCATGTGTTTTCTTTTGAGAAGTTTCTATTCATATCTTTTGCCCTCTTTGAAATGGGGCTGTTTGTTTTCTTCTTTTCAGCATGTTTGAGTTTCTTGTAGATCCTAGGTGTTAGGCTTTGCCAGATATACAGTTGGCAAATATTTTTCCCAGTCTGTGGTCTGTCTCCCCATTCTCTTGATAGTTTCTTTGTTTACAGAAGCTTGTCAGTTTGATGAGGTCCCACTTGTCTAGCTTCTCTCTTACGGCATAAGCACTTGGGGTTTTGATCAGGAATTGGTTGCCACTTCCAATTTCCATAATGGTATCTCCTGCAGTTTCTAATGTTCTTATAGTTTGAGGTTTTACATTTTGATCTTTGATTCATTTAGAGCTAAATGGGGCTAGGTAGGGGTCTTGTTTTAATCTTCTACATATGGTCAGCCAGTTTACCCAGCACCATTTACTAAATAGGTTCTCCTCTCTCCAGTGGTTGATGAGAGAGACTTTGTTGAAGATGAATTGGTTGAGAAGTTGAGATTTTGCTTCTGGAACCTCTAACCTGTTCCATTGTCCTATATGCTTGTTGTTGTACCAATACCAGGCTGTTTTGATTATTGTACCTTTATAATAAAGCTTAAAGTTGGGGAGCATGATGCCTTCTGCTTTTTTTTTTTTTTTTTTTTTGCGGGTGGAGGAGGATTGTTTTGCCTATTCATGGTTGTTTATGTTTTCATATGAATTCCTATCTTGTCATTTTCATGTCTGAGAAGAATACTGCTGGTAATTTAATTGGTATTGCATTAAATTGGTGGATTGCCTTAGTTAGGATGGCCATCTTAACAATGTTGATTCTTCCAATTCATGAGCATGGAATATTTTCCATTTGTTAGTGTCATCTTTGATTTCTTTGAGCAGTGTTTTATAGTTTTATCCTTTCAAAGAACCTGCTTTTTGTCCTGATGATCCTTTTAATATTTTTGTCTTCTGTTTCCTGTGACTATGACTTTATCTTAGTAATCTGGATTTTTCTGTTGAAATTGTTCTTGGCTTTCCACCTCCCTTAGGGTAATATTAGGCTGTTTACTTGTGATCTTTCTTATTTTCTTGATGTGTGCATGTAATGCTATGAATGTCCCTCTCAACACTGATTTCATGGTATCTTAGAAGTTGAAATACTGTGTCTTTGTTTTAATTTCATCCAATAATCTTTTTATTTTTGTATTAATATCTCTGTTGATATAAAAGTCATTCAGCATTGTGTTGTTTAGTTTCTATGTATTTGTATGCTTGGGGAGTGTTCTTGTTGTTGGTGATATTTTTAAATTCCACTGTGATTTGAGAAGATGCTTGGTATTATTTCCATCTTTTGAAACTTGTTCACACTTAATTTATGCTGGAGAATCTGATCAATCTTTAAGTGTATTCCATGTGCTGTGGTTATTGGTTGGAGTGTTCTGTAGATGTCTATTAGGTCCAAGTGTTTGAATGTCAAGTTAAGGTTTCATATCTCCTTGTTGTTGTTTTTCCCCCTCAGTGATCTGTCTAGGGTTGTTAGAGATGTATTAAATTATCCAACTGTGATTGTATAAGCACCTATGTCTCACTTAGTTTGCATCACAATTGTTTTATAAATCTGGTTACTTGTGTGTTGAGTACATAAATATTTAAAATAAATATTTCTTGCTGGTGGATTGAACTTTTGTCATTCTGTAGTATCCCTCCCCTTTTTTTTAACTTTACCTTGTTTGAAGTCAATTTTGTCTGATATAAGAATAGCTACCCCTGGTCTTCTTTTATTTTTATTTGCCTAGGAGGTTTTTTCCAGCCCCTCACTTTTAGCGTGTGGGTTTTCTTTGCAGTGAAATGGGTTTTCTTGAGGCAACTGAATGTTGGATCATGTTTCTTTATTCAGTTTGTTACCCTATGAATTTTTAGTGGTGCTTTCAGTCTTTTAATATTCAAGTAAATTATTAGTATGTGAGAGTTTATCCTGTCACTATACTCTTAAGAGGCTATTTTGTGTCCTTTTTTATTTTTTATTTTAATTTTTTTAGGTTTTTGTGAATAATCTGTGTCTTCTGTTACCTCTTCCTTACATGTGCTTTTGTGATGGGTGGAACTGTTCTTTTGTCTCCGTGTTCAAAACTACCTTAAGCACCTCTTGAATAGCTGGTCTGGAGGAGTATATTCTCTTAGGAATTGGATGTCTGGGAAGGACTTCCATCACTGATGAAGCTTAGCCTGGCAGGGTAGGAAATTCTTGGCTGGAATCATTTATCTTCAAGAATATTAAAGATGGAACTCCAGTTTCTTCTGGCTTGTAGGGTTTCTGCTGAAAATTTTTCTGCACCTCTGATGTTCCATCCCTGATAGGTGGTCTGACTTTTCTCTCAAGTTACCTTAAGGATTTTTTTCTTTCATTCTTACCATGTGAATATGGATTACTATGTGTCTTGGGGATAATCTCCTCATGTACTACCTTGCAGGAATTCTCTAAATCTCTTGCATTTTGGATGGTCATCTCTCTAGTGAGATATGGAAAATTTTCCTAGATGACATTTTGGAAGCCTTGCTTCAGGGTGTTTTCAGTTTCCCTTTCTGTTTCAGGGATGCCAATCAATTTTAGATTTGGTTTCTTTACACAGTTCTACACCTTTCATAGGCTTTGCTTATTCTCTTTGAGCCTTTTCTCCTTATTTTTGTCAGAGTAGGTTAGTTCAACATTTTGGTCTTCAAACTTGGAGATTCTTTCCTCTGTCTGCTTGGTTCTGCTCCCTAGGCCTGCCACTGTGTTTTAAAAGTCATTTCCAGGATTTAAGATTGGACCTTTTTTATATTAGTCAGCTCAACTTTACCTCTTGCACTGCTTTTGTGGCTGGGTGTTTTCTGCTTCCAGATTCTTGTGGTTTTCCTTAACTGTTTAGTCATCCATTGTCTGAATTCCTTGCTGTCATCAGAGACAAGTCATGCTAAATAGATTCCATTATTTGGGGCATGGGGGCTGCTTTTGCAGGTGATGACTCTTTAAGACTTTGAGGATTGCTGGTTGAGCATTAATCTTATTGTTCCTGAATTCAAGGGGGAAATTATTTTGTTTTTCACCAATAAATACATTAGCCTTAGCTTTCATAAGTACCTTTTATTATAAGTTTCTTGTGTGCTTTTTATTATGAAAGGGTGTTGTAGCAAGTGCTTCTTCTGCATCTTTTGAAATGATCATTTGATTTTTGTCTTTTATTCTATTGATACATTACATTAATTAATTTTGTCATATCCACCTAGCAATCCTGAGATAAATATGACTTGTCCAAGTTTCTATATTTTGCTTCATTCAGTTTACTTGTGTTTGTGCTGATATATTTTGTGTCTTTATTTCTAAGTTTTTTGATCTATAGTTTCTTTTTTGTGTGTGATGTCTGATTTTAGTATGAGGACAAACATCTGGTAGAATTTACCAGTCAAGCAAGCTAGTATTGGGTTTTTCATTGTGAGCCATTTTTAAAATCATTAATTCAACATCTATATTAATTATAGGTTCGTTTGGTTTTATATTTCTTGAGTCAGTTTTGGTGGTTTTAATTTTTCTAGAAAACTATCCATTCCATTTAAGTTATATGAATAGTTGGTACACAATTATTTATATATTTATGTATATTTATTTTTTATTTGAGTTGGAGTCTCACTCTGCCGCCCAGACTGGAGTGCAGTGGCATGCTCCTGGACACTGCAGCCTCGACCTGCTGGGCTCTGGCAATCCTTCCACCTCAGCCTTCCAAGTAGCCGGAACTACAGGAGTGCATTACCACGCCTGGCTAATTTTTGATTTATTGTAGAGACGAGGTCTCGCCAAGTTGCCCTGGTGGGTCCTGAACCCGCAGGCTCAGGCAATCCACTTGCTTTGGCCTCCCAAAGTGCTGAGATTACAGGCTGAGCCATCAAGCCCGGCCTATAATATATTTTTAAACAATCTTATTTCTATAAATTTGGTAGCATTTTACTCTCTTCATTACTTATTGTGGTAATTTCATTTTTTCTCTTCTCTTGATCACTTTTACTAAAGTTTGTCAGTATGGTTGATCTTTCAGGAAAAAATTTTTGTTGTTTTGAGCTTCTCTCTCATTTTTATATTCTGTATTTTAATTTTTGTTTTAATCTTTATTATTTTCTTATCCTTGTTTTGGGTTTAGTTTAATGTTAATTTTCTAGTTTTTTAGGGTAGATCATTAGTTATTGATTTGAGTTTATTTAATGTGGCATTTACAGCTATAAATTTTTGTCTTTCTTAAAAGCATCTTACAGGTTTTGTACTTTCTTAACAGCATCTTACAGGCTTTTATATATTGTACTTTCCTTTCATTTAATCTCTTTTTTTTTTTTTTTTTGCCAAGACCTAGATATTGTAATGGGATCATTTAATCTCATCCCAACTTCTTTTGATTCCTTCTTATACCCATTGGTTGTTTAGAAATATCTTGCTTAATTTCTACATAGTTGAAAATTTTCTATATTTTCTTTTATTATTGATATAGACATTTTGTATGACTTCAAGCTATCAGAAAGAAAAGTGAGATTACCTACAAGCTATGACAATTAGACTGACAGTAGATTTATTTCAGTAACAATAAATACTATGATATAATATACTAAAAATTCTGGAGGAAAAACAACGGTAAGTATAGTATTTTTCCCAACTGTGATGGTTAATTTTATTTGTCAATTTGACTGGGCTGTGGGGTGCCTAAATATCTGGACATAATCTTTGGTTTGTACTTTTATATATCAGTGATAGTTATGTATTTGAAATAGGCTGGGCTGCCTAAGTGCTAATTCTCTAGGACATCTTGCCTCAAAGCTGAAAAAATTGTTAATTTATTTCTTCCATATTCTTAATTTGCAATGTTTAAATCATTAGCAGTATATACATTTTTATTTGTCAATATTTAAAGTCTAGCTAGTTTTAAATGATGTTCTAGGTAAATGAATCCAGATAAATCAGAAACAAGTGAAGTTCTTTTTATTTTACTTTTTTCTCCTAGCTCTATTACTTTTTGGTGCCCCAATGATCTTATCTTTTGTTCTTAGCAATATTTTTGTCACCTTATTTTTATCCACATATTCATTAATATTTTTTCTTTGAATTCTGTTTTATTCAACTAGTACCTTTCTATTCTAGGAAAAAGCTTAAGGGGGCTTACAGAATATGTTGAGCTTTAAAAAACAATTCTCCTATTATTTATATCATAATTCTATTCTTCCAACACTGGACTGTGGAAACTTCATGCTGATCTTAATTAACTCTTTGAGATACTGGAAACAAGTTGACTTCATTGTGAAGACAAATGGTCAATAAAAGTCTAGCATATGAAAAGAAAAAATAAAAATAATTAATACACATTTTAAAGCAAATAATTTACCAAAGAGTATTTAATACCAGAATTGAATCAGATTGGTATATAAAATAGGAGTATTAACATACTATATATATTCTGTCAATATTCTGTCACCTATAGTAAATGAATAACTTTTACATTGGATACTATACATCAAATCATCATAAATAAAAGATTTTTGTAACTGAGCCAAATCTAAATGATCATACTCAATACTCCTAATTTTAGAGTTAAGTAGCATGATTAGGCAGAGGAGACCACATAATGCTAGAAAGAGCAAGTTATTCTTTATAAGAGTATAATTTTTAAAGCAAAAATATCAGCTCAAATCCTTTTAAAATGTCTATAAAGCAGCCAGATAGCTGTTTGCTGGCCTGTGCCAACATATTTTTTCCCAAAATGAGGTGTCCCCATGTTCAGCCAATCAAGTAAACTGTCTGGCTGAACATCCTAAGGTGCTTTAAAATTCAGTAAATAGTACTAATCACTTCCATTTCAGTATTGATATTAAAAGCCCTATTCATGCCAAAAAAGTGGAATGCAGCTGTTCTGTGCTTTCTTTTAGAATTTGTATGTGGGAGTCTGCTTGCATAATGAGAAATATGCCTGTATTTTGTGTTCATCTGTATTTAAAAGGTTTTGAGCAGGCATGCATAAAGACATACCAATGACACAGGAACTTAAAGGAATACACCTTTCTTGGCTCAGAGATAGAATGACATGGAAAAGGGAGCTGTGGTATAATCAGAAGTGGATGGTATCCATTTTTATTAGAATGTTGAATGCATGTGAGCATTCTTTGAAAATTTAATTGGCTGATGGGGTCAGATGTATCTTTGCAAAAATTTCAGAAATATTCTTGAATTAACACTAAGACTTAAGTACATGATACAATAAAGAATTTCTAGATAAGTATAGCACCTTTTTACTGGTAATAGCTCTATGTCCATATTGATTTACTCTAATGGTGGTAACAATGTGGCCCAAAGTTAAAATATTTTTGTTAAGAAATGGCCACTGTCTTTGAAAAATTACAAGCATTATTTGTTGGTTGCAGTTTATATTCATTTTGGAACTCCAATTCTAATTGCAACTGTCATATAATTTGATAGATGTGCACACTGGCCCTTTAGGTGTATTGAATAAAAGAGCATGATTTATCACAAACATAACTATCTGTCAAAAACCAAATTTCTATTTTTCTGAATTTTGCTTATTTATAGTCAAGACTTACTCATTTAAATTTCTTTTGAAAGTCACAATCCACAGTTTAATTTGATATTTCTAGACCAAAGATTCAATTACAATAAGAAAGAATAAAAATATTGTCCCAATTATTCTTGTTTTTTATATAACCTTTGTGTTTTGGGATAAGGATTAGCAGGAGTTGTTGCCTGAGGTCATTGGCTGTTAAGAATTCTTTGTATAAGTGTCCAAGGCCTTTCTTCTCCTCAAATGGGAAAATATCAATTCTCTGGAAAAAAAAAGTTCTGATGAAGGAATCTGAGGTTACTTTTGATAAATTAGTGAGGCAGTGACATAGAAATCATATTTCATCTTTTCTTCATCTCTACACCAGAATCTCCAACACTTCGTTTCTCCCTATCCTACTGTGTGCCCCTACCACACACCCCACTGCCACTTCATTCTCAATTCCACACAGCTACAACCCTTTATCCATAAGCAATGCTAGTATTGGAACAAGTTGCATATTGCATTTTTAACTCACAGGTCTTTAATCTTCTGGCATGCTGATTTCACCCTTTACTTTAATATTCAAACAAAATGCTCAAGCTTCCATTTTATATACTGAAGGAAAAACAGCATATTTCTAAGATCCTCAAGGGTTATATATGTCCTACCATCACCTTGTAGTCCCATTTTTGTTCCTCCCCATTTGATTATCAGTTCCTCTTGAGATCTCATCTTTTGCAGTGGTCACCTTTTCTCTACCCTAGATTGTCTCAAAGGTAAATATTCTTCCTTTCAATTCTTTCCCCAAAGTGCCACTGATTTAACAGATTTTTACTACAGGTTTGAAAACAACACAGGATTATTCTAGAAAAAGAGAAAACATTTGTCAACTGAATATTTGAAATCACTTTTTCTATTAATAACAACTCATTCCATGGATAAACTTTCATTAAATCCTTAGGACTCAATCATTCATATGTAACTGAGGCTTGCTTCTTTTTTCCCTGACACTTTTCTATCTCTTAGGACCAAGACAATTCCAAAATTTTTGCTACAGTACTTTATTTTTCATCAAATTCATTATTTATTGAACTGAATCTGAGACTTCACTGAACAGTTTAAATAAAAAAGAAAATTGTCTACCTCAGGTCTACATAGCCCTAGTAACACAAAGTACTGAAAGTCATCTGAGAGTAGACTGCTTTATAATACCCCAGTAAAATTATTAGACTGGGGTGAAGGTCAAATAGGTGTGTTTCCTTTCATATCAATAGTCGAAGTGGAGAGAGAACAGTTAAAAAAGAAAAAATAATATTTTCTTGTATACAGCTGAACTCAGCTGTTTTGGTTATTATCAGATTTCACATTTTTTTCAAGACTGGTCCTGAGAAAACTTTGTCTTAAGCAGCTTAATTAGATCATGCTTTCTTAAATCTTGTGCCTATGAAGACTTCGTTTTCACATCAATTCTTTTGTGTACCTTTATACAAAAGTACGTTTCTAGCATTGACTCAAAATGCATACAACCTAAAGAATTCTATGAATTCAGTGGCAGTATACAGAGAGTTTATTTTGTTAACCACACAGCATTGCCATATACATTTATAAGGATACACATCATTTATTCAACTACAGACAATTTTTGGTTAATGTTCAGATGTGCAGAGGCCTTGTGATAATTTCGATGCGGCTGGGATCTAAGGTTCACAGGTGGAGAAGATTAACCCTGATTCCATGTGTCCAACTGGTTTCCTTTTCTTACATCACCAAATTATCTGAAGATAAATCGCCTCCTAAACAAATACGATGTCTTGGACTTTCACTCCTTTACCCTCTACTATACACCAGAAACCATGAGCATTTTAATACTGACTTTTGGGCACACTGTGTTAACCCCATATTAAATTCCAGGGACTAGGATGGTATTTCCAAGTACTATGGGCCCTCTCATACTGCTTAAATCATGGCAATAAGGAGGATATATGTACATGTTACTTGTAGTATTATTAAGAGCAATTTTGTCTCATGCAGACTGTCAGGTCCTGTAGAGAAAATATTATGTCTTTTCAACCTCCTTAATACAGCACATAGTAGAGTCCCTGTTTTATTAAAGGAAGATAGACAAAGATTTAAAAGCAAGCTTTTAATACTGTATTATTATTGCCAACTTGAAAACTCTTATTTTTAAATTTAGACACTTTATTTTTAGAGTGAATTGGCTAAGTAATAATAATTACATCATCTACCAACATATGGCCAAATTAATATGGTTTATTATATATGTTACATGGAGTATGCAATTTCATACCAAAAGGTATAAATACAGAATTTTTCCTCTGGAATGATTAAATACATAGAGAAGGAACTTTTAAACATGTGGCCAAAGTAAGGTAATATATCATCTTTATTGATTTTTTTTTTAAGTAAGATATAATTTTTTTTCCTCATTTTTAAGGTCTTTCTAAATTTAATATACAATACTTTTGAGGTTTCAGCACATATTATTTTCTGAATATTGCAGTCATAATTTTAGGTTTACCTCTGCTGCAAGTTTTTAAAATATTTAACTGGAAAAGTCCAAATGGTTAATCTGATTACTAAATTAGCATGAGTCAAGATCAGTGACCGCATTGCATACAGAGTGAAGTTGTCCCATTTGCAAAAACAGGAAAGAATTGCATTTTGACTGCTCACAAGAAATTGAGTGATGTTTTCAGAAATACCTCTCAGATATAAATTTTTTTATAGATATTGTCATGAAAACGTTTATTTCAACAATTAAAATTATTTTCTTCATAGAAATGAACTTTGGTTTGTGTGCTTTATGCCATTCTGAACATTTTAGAGCTTTCTGAACACCAATCTTTGATCTATAAAATGATAGAGATTTTAAGGTACAGCAGAGAAAAAGTAGGGCATTTTAGAAGAATTGTAATCTTCCAAATGTCTCTTTTTGTTAAAGCAACTATAAATGTTTTAGAAAGCAAATGTTTTAGAAACCTTTTGTAAGGGTTTCTGGGTATCTATATGTTCTCCATGCCTTTGCTCTAAAAGAAAAATCAATGATATATAAAAATAACTTGAAAAAGATTCAAGAGAAAATTGACTTAAATTTAGCATTTTCTAACTTCTAAAGAAAGAAAATCAAGTCTGCATAATTTTGTATGAGAATAAATGGGGCAGAAACATCAATTCATCTAATGCATTTTGATCATAATTTCACACAAAAAATAAGTTTTATATCGTATTTATGCCTTAGAAAATAATTCTGAGTTTTACTCTCAACTCTTTATAAGAGATGCAGAAATTCATCTAAAGGGTTATGCACATCTTACCCTTTGGGAACATATAGACAGCTTTCCAAAGCAACCAAAAGAAGTATTTGAATATTCAGAGAAACATTTGGAAGTCATGAAGCATTATTATTGTTTCAAAAGTAATCAAATTTCAATGACTCAGCATTGATCAGGACTTGTAGTATATTTTAATGTTTGACTTACTAAGCATTGCATATTTAGAAAGGCATGACTGATTGTCTCACCTGACAAAGATCATCAGCCATTAATAACTGAGACCCTTGTATAAATAAGAACATTTCTAAAGATGGCATAAACTGGTAAATATAAAACAAATATATTATGAACACTTTCTTCTATAAAAATGAAAAATGAAAAGTTAAAAAATCATATCAAAGACAGATCTATCTTTAATAACAGTAGTCTCATAGGGTAAGTGAAGACATAAATAGATTCGAGGCAGAGAAAAAAGAGAGGCAGGATCTGGGAAGGGGTGGAGAGAAGGGAAAAATAAGTTGATATTTGTTCCGTGGGCAGTTAATGAGTAACTGCCATAGGCTAGCCATCATGGGAGATGCTAACATAAGTCACATATAAGCCAGGCTTTCTACCCTCAAGAAGCTCATAGGTCAATAGTATAGATCAACATATAAACAAGCAATTACAATGCAATGAATAAATGCTATAATAAGATTATACACAGAGTACTATGGGACCACAGGGAAGAGAGCAACTGATAAATGTCATCCTTCTCAGCATAAAGTCAGAGAGGATTCTGGCAAAGACACACAAGGCTCTTTTTATTTTTGGTTCTCCATGTTTCTTTCCTTTTTAACAATTCCCATAGTATGGAAAGAAAAGGAATCAAAAAGATGAATTTGTCCTCACGGTGAGTTGTAGGATATTTCTACCAACACATTAATAAGAAATTTCTCTTCTGAAGTAACAGACTTCTCTACAGAAGATACATTTTTTTATTGACTTACTTCTCTGCATAATCCTAGAAGAAAGCAGACTTTTTTTTAGAAATGAGATAAAATATTAGTAAAAAGAAATATAAATACTCATTAGAAGCATTGGATTTACTTTTTAGCCTTTTCCATGTTTCAGGAGGAATCCTAGGCATTTATATACTTTACTTCATTTGAACATTAAAACAGAGATTATCCCCTAAATTCAGTCTAGGTTGACAGAGGACGACTCTTATTTTCTTCTGACAGGGTAAGACTCAGAAAACTTCTCCTTTTTTTTTTTTTTTTTTGAAAAGGTTGGACATATGACTTAGAGGAGTGAAAACAAGTGTCCTATGAGTCTAGGCACCGGACAAGGTGACAATGGCAGCTCTTAGGACAGTCAAGCATTAATTTATTCATCAAACATGCTTAAATGCTGTATCCTGGAGGAATTCTTCTCAGGTATGTTCCGTGAAAGTTTCTGTTTCGTAGGTAAATCACGACTCCTCATTTTAAACTGTTTTTCCTTTGAAGAAAAGTAGAGTACAGTTCCTAAAGAAAGATTGTTTGGAAGCTGGTTATTTCACTGTCCTTCTTATTCTTCACAGTCTACCTTGGGCCACTTGGAGCCAAAGGCTGGGTCAAAAATACTACCGAAGCCTTGATATATGCTTCCCACTGCAAAACATGTTAGCTTTCTCGGTGAGGTTAAGTATGTCACATTGTTGGTGAGGTTCAGATGGATCACTTGCTCAAGATGATGAATGCCAGATCTTTTCATTATAATAATACACTTTACCTTTTACAAAAGCTAAATAGGTAATCCATAGAGGGTTACATGGCATATCTTGCTTCCAACGACATTTTGCCTAGTGATTTTGACATTTGTCAATACTATTTTCTTTCTTTTTTATTGGTAAATATGTCTGACTTTAATGAAGCCTTAGTGGTAACAGGAACAGTCTACAGCATGGCCGCACAGAGAATGAGTGTGACAAAAGTATTTGAATATTCATGGTTTTAGATGGCCATTCAATAGCTTCACTTTCTCACTGGACTTTCATCTGTTTTCCTTTTTAAAAAAATATTTTATTTTAAAGATGTGGGTTACAATTCAAGGTTAGGTACACAAGTAGTCATCGTCCAGGTAAAGTTTGGTTTGGTCCTCACATTGCCTGGTTTGAGATCAGGTACTCTTTTTTAATGTTGTGTTCCCCTTCCGCCTCCACCCTGGCAGTATCCCCACTACTGTCAATCCCTTTCTTATAGTATTATGGCAAATGTTCAGGGTCCGCTTATGAGTGAGAACATGTGATACTCTGTTCTTTGTTTCTGTGATGGATCACTGAGTTGTGCTAGACTCTAAATTAATACAAGTTGCTGCAAAGTCCATATGGTTGTCCTTATTTATAGCTGCGTCATATTCCATTGTGTATATGTACCACTTGTTTTTTTTATCCAGTCCAGTTTCGATGGGCAGCATGGTTAGTTCCATGTTTTTGCTATTGTGAATAGTGCTGCAATTAAAATGCATGTGCAGGTATCTTTTTTGTAGAATGATTTGAGTTCCTCTGGATATATTCCCAGTAGGGAGATTGCTGGGTCATATGGAAGGTCAACATCTAGTTCTTTTTAGAAATCACCACACTGTTTTCCAGCGAGGTGGCACTAGTTTGCATTCTCACAAGTAGTCTAGAAGCGTTTCTTTTTCTCTGCATCCTCACCAGCATCTGTTAATTTTTGTTTCATTAATGATGGCCATTCTTACTGGGGTTAATAATATTTTCTTAAACAATTTATACTACATATTGCAAACGGATTCTCCTTTAATCCTATTATTTCTTCTGCATGTATTAATTTTCATAGCTCAGTATAGAAATAGTTTATCCTTTCCTCCACCACCCAAATACATAACTTATGAATATCACTTTGAACTCATGGGTTTATTTTTATTCATTATGTTCTAAGACATCACTATCTTCATTATTATTATTATTTTTGCAACAATCTCTCTCCATTTGGCCAGTGGGAAACCCAACAATTCATTTCCCATATCCTTTGGCATATCTTGATTCATTGTTGACTACTTTCCATTTTATTTCACTTTGTATTTTCTCTGCCCTAGCCTTGGTATCAACTATTTCTCTAAAACAAATGAAATGATTTAATATGGTAAATTTCATGATTGATTTCCAAATATAATCATATTTGCACTCTTGGAGTGAATCCTATACGATTATTTTTCAATCTGCTCCTTAACACTGTTTTAGAGAGGATTTTTACTTAAATATTCTTGAGTAAATTTGGTGTATGATTATCTCTTTTATGCTATATATATTGGATTTTTGAATTAATGTTATACCTCTGCAGATAAATAATGTGAAAGGTGCTCTTCTTTTTCTTAAGATCTGGAACAATTTAAATATCATTCATCTGGGCCTAGTATTTTTTTTGTGGGGGGGAGGTGGTTGGTTAATACTTTGATAATTTAAATTGTTTATTATATGAATATTGATCAATTGAACTGTCATATATACCAAGGTCAAGTTTAATATACTTTATTTTCATAGAAAATTAATTTCTTTTGTACTTAAAATTGATCAGTGTAATATTATCCAAAGTTAACTTCCATAAAATTTTAATGTCTCTGATGAAATGCTTATTTTTCATTTATGTGTACTTGTGTTTTCTTTTTATGTTTACCTGTATTGATTACTATAACTATTGATTTGGCTATTTTATCATTTTTTTCCCAAATAAATAACATTCTGTATCAATAAAAGTGCTAGTTAGTAACCTCTGAATTGATTTTATTTAATCTGTGGGTTGCAGTCTAAAGTTTGAAAAGTGCTGTTCCAGGATCTATTCATTAGTTTTAGAAGCTAGAAAGCTAACATGTCTGCAACATTTTCAAAAGCCAACACTTTTGGAAAATGTACTTATGAGGTACACAAATTCTGCCTTATTCAAGACAGTTATTTTTACAGGTCCAAGGATGGGTTCTAATGTCGTGTGTGTGTGTGTGTGTGTGTGTGTCTGTAATGTAGTGGACTTCTTGGTTCAAAATATACCTTAATAGTGACGGTACCATAATTGATTAATCTATACCTTTGCATTCAAGCCTACCTTATTTTAAATCAGTGAGAATTTTTCTGTTTTTAAATGCCTCCAAAGAAAATAATTTTACTATACCATCATTATTTTTTTAAGTTGATTATTTATTGATAATTGACTTGTACCCTTCCTCTATTTAGTTATAGGTACATGTTTTTCTCCAACCTGGAAGATTTGGGGAAAGGAAGAGATGTAGATCTTCTATTTGCAGTAACTGTGATTTTCACTTGCACTAGTCATTTTGTCATTGTTCACTAAATCCAAACACCTTCTTCAAAAAAAGCCTTAACTGAAGTTCAGATATCAGTAGAGCAAAATATATTTTTTAAAGGTCATTTTTGATAATAATAAAAATGAAGTGAAATATACCTTAGAGCTCACAGCTAAGGCAAACTACAGAGAACAAGCGGCCAGTTGACATTTGTACAACCAGCATTCAGTAATATAACAAGTATTTAATGAATCTCAGTGGTGGTCTTAATAAAGTGAAGGCAAAATTCTAGAGAAAGTGAAGAAAAGAGAAAAGGAAGCTAAGGTTCAGTAGCACTGGTTATCCATGAGCAAGCATCTAACTATCCAGAACCACTGCAACCTTGGCAGGGCTCCAGAATTAAGCATCTTTTCATTTCATATTACTAATTCTTAGGCTTATTTCCAAGAAAGTCAATCTTTTTCTATAAAAACATACCTTTCAATTTTTAATTTCTATTTCTTTTCTTATCTTAACTTTTTTTTCACTTCTTACCTACCTTGAAAATAACAGAAACTATGCCATGCATAGGAAATTAAATGCACGACTAAATATTAAACTTCTTTGTCATTTACATCTTAAAACTACTACTCAGTATAAAGAAGTCTCCCAGTGAACAGGTCTGATTTAATTTGTGAAAATTTAACCCTTGCGAAATTAAGTGAATTTTTATCAGCCTATATCCTTTGCTTATTTCCATTCTGCTGTGGCATAGGTATATATTTGTAATGTTGTATTACCTTGGGTGGGACTATATCAAAATATATTTTTAAAAGTTTTTACTTCATTTTCTTCTGTTTTTTCACTTGTACTTAACTTGTGACATTATTACAATTATATAAAAAACAGAGTTAAAATGTTTACTTAACTCTAATGTCCTGATCAATTTTTCTGTACAAAATAACTTACTTAGTGTACCCCAGGGAAAGAAGCACAGGTACTTTTATTCAAAGTTAATAGTATTCTTAAAAGCAATAACCTTATTTAAGATACAGGTTTCATTTTATGTTTTAGTAAAAATAGCAGATTAAAATAAATTTTGTTGTAATAAAAATGATTATGTATTTTGATATACTCTTATTCATTACAAAATAATTTCTATAATTATATATTTTTCTATAATTATAAACATTTCTTTTGCTATATATTGCTCCTCCTGTAGTAAGATTCACTAGAGAAACACAGCATCAGTACTTTTTAGGAAACTGAAATTTTTTTTCTTACCTGTGTTTTAATGAGTAAGATAAAACATCAATTCAGATATAATTACATGTGAGAAACAGTGCAAATGGAAAAAAAATTGTGCAAAAATGTGTTTATTTCTCAATGTACTTAAATTAAATTAAAGCAAAGAGGAAGAAAGCATTTTTAAAAGATCGCGTAGGCCAATCTTTAAGGTAAATATTTTCCTTAGTTCTCCCAAATGCAGTTAATTTTAATTAAAAAAGAGTGATGTGATGTGCTATACTTAGCTATCATTCATAAAATAATGACATGTGATTTAGTCTTTCAAACAGTTAAAATTATATATAGGTACTCGTGTGTGTATACATGTATACATAAATACATATGTGTGTGTACATATATGTACACACACGCACATAGGTATAAAAGTGATGCCAATTCAGTATTGAATTGACGTATGTTACTTGGTTCAATTACACATTTTCTTACTGCTTCCATTATATATAACTATATACCATATATTGAGATGGAAAAACTCTTAGAAATTATATGAAGCAACTCCCTTCCTTTACAGCAGGGTAATTCAAGAGCCCAAGATATTAAAGATGTGGTTTGAGAGTGTCCAGGTGTGAGCCCTGGGCTACGAAAAAAGGGGAGGGGCCCGTGGAGAGCTGTTTTCCAGGATGCTATGTTAAAGCTATGAGGTCTTAAAGACAATGGTGTATCACAGGCAAGGAGGCAGTAAGTACAACGTTCAGTGTGCATGGACATCATACTATTGCCAAAGCATGGCCCGGGAGTTCATCATCAAGAGGGCCATCACTGCAAGCCTTATGTAGGCACGACGCAGCAGCCAGGCATTTGGTGAGTCATTCTGGGCCAATGGATGACAGAAGGTGGATGGAGCATAAGAAAAGTGAGAGCTAGTCTAGGTTCTGGGAAATGGAAGAGCAGGACTCTCTAAGAATGGGCTTGAGGCCGGGCTCCGTGGCTCAGCCGGTAATCCCAGCGCTTTGAGAGGCCGAGGCGAGTGGATTGCCTGAGCCCGCGGGTTCAAGACCAGCTTGGGCAACTGGGCAAGACCTGGTCTCTACAATAAATCAAAAATTAGCCGGGCGTGGTAGTGCAAGCCTATAGTTCTGGCAACTTGGAAGGCTGAGGCGGAGGGATGGCCGGAGCACAGCCGGCTGAGGCTGCGGTGGCCAGGAGCGTGCCACTGCATTCCAGTCTGCGCAACAGAGTGAGACTCCAACTCAAAAAAAAAAAAGAAAAAAAAAAGAATGGATTTGTGCAGGTTAACACTGGGGGAAAATTTCAGACTTGGTGTTATGGTCTGGGTGATAGCAAAGGAGATCTCCAAGGGTGAGATAAAAAGCTCAGAACTGCTTATGGTGCCCCCTTTATTCCACATTTTTTTTTTTTTTTTTTTTTG
>NW_007247427.1:66044-80284 GCF_000164805.1 Carlito syrichta
CCCGCGGGTTCAGGCCATCCACTCACCTCAGCCTCCCAAAGGTGCGGGATTACAAGCTGAGCCACCGAGCCTGGCTTATTCCACATTTTTAAACTGTCCCGTGACTTAGGACAAAATTCTTGTCTACTCAGAACCTGTGAATGTGACCTTATCTAGAAATGGAGTCTTTGCAGATATAATGAAGTTAAGATGAGATCACACTAGATTATGGTGAACTCTAAAACCAATTTTACTGGTTTTAGAAGGGAACTTTAGATGGAACCCATGTGGTGATGGGGCAGAGATTGGAGCGGTGCATTTATAAGCCAAGGAACACCGTGGATTTCTGACAATCGCCCTAAGATAAATAGGAAGGATTCTCCCTAGAGCCCTCAGAAAGAGCACGGTTCTGCCGTCACCTTGATTTTGGACTTCTAACCTCTAGAACAGCGTAATAATTAATTTCTGTGTTTTGTTTGCTTGTTTTAATTTTTTAATTTTAAAGATGTAGGGTACAGGTACAATTCAGGGTTAGGTTCATAAGTGGTCATTGTACAGTTGAGGTTTGGGTCTCCCATTGGTCCTGACTTCGCCTGGTTTAGAATCAGGTAAGCTTATAAATGTTAGTGCTCCTCCCCCTCCCAACAGTTATCTGCTACTGCCAATCTCTTTCATAGAGTATTATGACAAATGTTCAGAGTCCACTTATGAGTGAGAATTTGGTATTCAGTACTTTGTTTCTGTGATAGATCACTGAGTATGATAGATTCTAAGTCCATCGAAGTTGCTGCGAAGTCCATAATTTTGTCCTTCTTTATGGCTGCATAATATTCCATCATGTATATGTGTCACATTTTAAAAATCCAGTCCACTTTTGATGGGCAACACAATTAGATCCATGCTTTTGCTGTTGCAAATAGTGCTGCAATAAACATATGTGTGCAGGTATCTTTTTTTGTAGAATGATTTGAGTTCCTCTGGATATATTCCCAGAAGGGGGATTGCTGGGTTGATATTTAGATTTTTTTAGAAATTGCCACACTGTTTTCCACAGAGGTTGTGCTAGTTTACAGTCCCACCAATGTGTAGAAGCATTCCCTTTTTTCTGGATCCTCTCCACCATCTGTTGATTTTTGTTATTAATGATGGTCTTCCTGACTGGAGTTAGGTGATATCTTGGGGTGGTTTTGATTTGCATTTCTTTGATGATTAGTGAGGCTGAACATTATTTCATGTATCTGTTGGCTGCTGGTGTGACTTCTTTTGAGAAACGTCTATTCATATATTTTGTCCACTTTTCAATGGGGCTGTTTGTTTGTTTGTTCATCTTTTCTTTCAGCATGTTTGAGTTCCTTGTAGATCCTGGATGTTGGTAAATATTTTCTTTCCATTCTATGGGCTGTCTTCCCATTCTCTTAATGGTTTATTTTGCTATGCTATGCAGAAAAGCTTTACAGTTTGATGAGGTCTCACTTGTCAATATTATCTCTTATGGTATGGGCTATTGGGTTTTTGATCAGGAATTGGTTGTTTATTCCAATTTCTGTAAGGGCGTCTCCTGCATTTTCTAAGATTCTTATAGTTTGAGGTTTTACGTTTAGGTCTTTGATCCACTTAGAGCTAATTTTTGAGTTTGGTGATAGGTATGGGTCAGCCTGCATGGGGTCAGTCAGTTTTACCAGCACCATTTACTGAATAGGTTCTCCTCTCCCAAGTGGTTGGTGGCGGAGGTTTTGTTGAAGATGAGTTGGTTGAGAAATTCCGGAAGTAATTTTTGTTGTTTTGTGTCATCCAATTTGTGTTACTTTGTTACAGTAGCCTAGGCAATTAATAAAACAGGGTACTAGAAAACACAGAGGAAGTGAATCTAACTGGAAAAGGTGTTTTCGAAAGATAATATCTGTGCTATATTTCAAGATCAATGGGAGTTTTTAGATAAAGAAGGAAATACATATGTAAAGTTGACTCTCCATAGCCATATCAAAAATACTTTTAAAAAATATGTGCTGATCATGTACAGGCTATTTTTTTGTTATTATTCCCTAAACAATACAGTAAGTATAACAATTATTGACATAACATTTACATTATATTAGGTACTATAAATAATCTGGGATGATTTAAAGTATATGGAAGACTATGCCTAGATTATATGCAGATGTACATCATTTTATATCAGGGACTTGGGTATCCACAAATTTTGTAAAAGGTAAAAGGGTCCTGGAATCAATCCCACATGGATACCAAAGGACAACTGTATATGACAGCACAAAGAAAGAAAACATACAAAAGTCTGGAGATAGAAATGATGTACTGAAGGCCTGTATAATTTTAGCAAAGTGTGAGAGGGAATGTTAGGAATTAAGACTGGGAAGACATCAGGAGATAGATTACAATAGGGCATGAATACCGACCTAAGAAATGTGAATTTTATCTGGAAACAATTAGAAATTATTGCAGTGTTTAAGACAATGGTTTGATGTTATCAAATTTGTGTTTTTTGAGAAATCATTGGTTGCAGATGGGAAGAAATATTTGAGATAACCAGATTTGTTCCAGGGAGGTTATTTAAGACTATGGAATGATCCAGACAATAAACACTGAGAGCCAGAACAAAGGCAGCAGCTGTAATAAATGAAGGAAGATATGGATGCCAGAGATGCCAGGTAGTTAGAACGTATTAGAAGTGTGAATTTCTTTTAGGTAGACATAAATGAGAGGAGTGCTTTAACAGAGCCTGAGTTTCTAAGTTAGGGATGACAGGATTTAGGAGAACACTAGATAACTGAAATATTTTTAAAGGATAAGCTCCAGTAAAACATGTTGCAACTGAGATGCAGAGGGACATCTCAACAGACTTATGGGAAATATAAAAATTTGAGAGTCATATATCTAGAAATAGAAGCTGAAATCAGTAATATAGGTGAAGTTATTCACAAATCATATAGAGGCTGTGAAAAGAAGGGCAAAGAGGATGGAATCCCATGATCACTGAAAATTGAAAAGGCAGGCAGAAGAAAAGGAACATTAAAGGGAGTGCTCGAGAAAAAAGGAAAATGCAATACCATGAAAATCAGAAGATAAGAAAGTTTTCATCTGGAGTTGCGTCCAATGCAGCAGAGGGCCCAGCAGGATAAGGACTGATTTGTGTCTTTGAATTTGGCAATATAAAGGTTGCTGGTAATATTAGAGTGGTTTAAGTACATTAGTGGGGTCAACAGCTTAATAGCTGTGAGTCAAAGGGTGAGCGGCCATTGAGGAAGTAACAGCAATAAATGTGCACTCGGCACATCACCCAGAGGGAAATATGAGATCAACAAAGATTTGCTTTAGAATTATTATTTTTAACTAAACATTTTTATCTGAGAAAACTGTAGATCTCCATGTAGATGCAGAAATCAAGACAGAGATCCCATGTACCCTTTACCCATTTTCTCCTAATGGTGATGTCTTGCACAACTTGCTTACCTGTGAAAGTCCTCCCTTACAGCAGTCCCCTCATATCTGTGGTTTCATTTTTTGTGGTTCTATTTACCTGTGGTCACTATGGGCAAGAATATTGAAGGAAAAATTCTAGAAACAAGCAATTCATAAGTTTTCAATTTTGCACCATTCTGGGTAGTGTGATGAATTTTTGCATTGTCCTGCTCCATCCTGCCCAAGAAATAAATTAGACCTTCCTCTAACATAGTCACATTGTCTACACTACTAGTCACTTAGTAGCCTCTGAGTTATCAGTTCCACTGTCACAGTACCTGCATCACAGAGCTTGTGTTCAAGTAACCCTTATTTTACTTAATAATGACCCCAAAGTGCAAGAGTGGTGATGGTGGAAATTTGAATATTCCATAGAAAAACCATAAAGTGCTTTCTTCAGGTGAAAAGATAAAAGTTCTTGATGTAACGAACAGAGAAAAAAAAACTATACACTGAGATTGTAAAGATCTATGTTAAGAAGAAACCTATCACCAAAACTGTGAAGAAAGAAAAAGGATTTCATGCTAGTTTTGCTGTCACATCTCAAATTGCAAGTTATGGCCACAGTGCATGACAAATGTTTAATTAAGATGGAAAAGCATTAAATTTGTGGGTGGAAGACATGAACAGAAACATGTTCCAATTGGTGGCAATCAGGTCTGGTTCTAGACATGATTTCAGGCATCCATTAGGAGACTTTAAATGTCACCCCAAAGGAAGGGGAGACTAGCAGATTTTAAAGTAGTCAAGATATAAAGCTGATTCATATTTATAATTTTATCCTTTCAAGAATATAATATAAATGGAATCATACAATCAGGTTGCTTTTGGATTGGCTTTTAAAAAAAAATGTTTGCTCAGTATAATTTCCTGGAGATTCACCCAAATTGTTAAGTATATTAATAGTTTATTCTTTTTTATTGCCAACTAGTATTTAATAAACTGAATGTCCAGTTTGTGGAAACATTCATCCATTGAAGGACGTTTGAATTTTTTCCAGGTTTTAGAAGTTAAGCTGCTATAGACTTTCATTCACAGGTTTTTGTGTGAAGGTAAATATTTTGTTCCTCTCAAATAAATGCTGAAAAATAAAAATTTTGGGTCATATGGAAGTTGCATGTTTAGTTTTAAAAGAAACTACTGACTATTTTTCAGAATAGTTGTACCACTTTAGATTACCAATAGTAATATATGAGTGATCTAGGTTCTCTGTTTCCTTGCTTGCATTTGGTGCTGTTGCTATTTTTTTTTAACCATTCAGATAGTAGTGTATATTGTTAGCTTATTTTGCATTTCTCTAATGGAAAATGGTGTTGAATATCTTTTTGTGTGTTCATTTGTCATCTGTATATTGCTTTATGTAGTGTCTGATCATGAATTTTACCCATTTTTATAATTGTATTTTTATAACTATTGAGTTTTAAAAGGTTTTTTTTTTTAATTCTAGATAATAGTCCTTCGTGAAATATGACTTGCAAAATTCTTGTCTCAATCTGGCTTGTTTTCTTATTTTTCCATCAGAGTATTTTCAAAAAACAGAAGTTTGTAATTTTGATTAAATCCAATTTATCAAATATGCATTTTATGAATTGTGTTTTTGGTGCTGAGTCTTAAAACTCTCTGCTTAGCCCTACATCACAGAGATTTTTTTTTCATTGTGTGTGTGTGTGTGTGTGTGTTGGAATTTTTGTTAGAATTATATTAAAACACAGAATTGAAAACATTTTATTGAGTCTTCCTACTTAGAAATATGGCATTTGTTTAGACTATCTTTAATTTTTTTAAAACTTGTATAATTTTCCTCCAAAAAACAAACTTAAGTATTAGATTTGTTCCAAGGTAATTTGCATTTTTATTGCTGCCATAAATCTTTTCTTTTTTTATTTTAGAGTTGTGGGGTACACGTAAGGATTAACTACATAACTAAATTGCGTGTAGGTTAGGTATGACTTCTAGCAGGCACTCTCTACCCTGATAATGGACCTGGTATTCAATGTGGTTTTGTGCCTCTTACCCCTCCATCTCCCTTTTTTTAGTAGTGTCCAGTGTCTGTTGTTTTCACCTTTGTGCTCATATGACCAGTGATCAGGGTCCACTTATGAGTAAGAACACGTAGTATTCAGTATTTTTTTGTTTTTGTGACAGTTCACTTAGTGTAATGATCTCCACCTGCATCATGTTGCTGCAAAGGACATGAATTTGTTCTTAGTGACTGCATAATCCATTATTTATATGTATTTCATTTTCTTTCTTTTTTTTTTTTTTTTTTAGTTGGAGTCTCACTCTGTCGCCCGGACTGGAGTGCAGTGGCCGCTCCCGGCCACCGCAGCCTCGACCTGCTGGACCCCGGCGATCCTTCCGCCTCAGCCTTCCAAGGAGCCGGAATTACAGGCGTGCGCTACCACGCCCGGCTGATTTTTTGATTTATTGTAGAGATGAGGTCTCGCTGCCCAGGCGGGTCTCGAACTCGCAGGCTCAGGCAATCCACTCACCTCAGCCTCCCAAAGGCGCGGGATGACAGGCTGAGTCACCGAGCCCGGCCTCATTTTCTTTTCAGTCCAGTTTGATGGACATCTGGATTGGTCTCATGTTTTTGCTATTGTGAATAATGCTGCAGTGAACATACATGTGCAAGTGTCTTTTTGGTCAAGTGATTTATGTTTCTCTGAGTATATTCCCAGGAGTGGGATTGCTGGATCATGTAGTAGTTCAACTTTTAGTTCTTTGAGAAAACACCCCACTGCTTTTCATAGATGTTGAACTAGATCACATTCTCACCCACAGGATAGAAGTATTTTCTTCTCACCACAGCCAAGCCAACACCTATGTTTTCAACATTTTTAAATGGCCTACTGATTATTTTGTTTTTATTTCTTTTATTTTAGAGATGTGGGTACAAGTGAGGGTTTGTTACAAAAGTAGGCTGCATGCAAGTAAAGTTTGGGCTTCTAGTTGGCCCTCTCTCCCCTTGAAAGTGGACCAGGTACCCTTTGTGTTGCTATGTGCTCCCTCCCTTCTCCCTTCCTCTCAAAGTGGTGCCCAGAGTCTGCCAATCCCACTCTTGTGTTAGTGTGACTGGTGTTAAGCGCCTGCTTATAAGTGAGAACATGTGGCATTCGGTTCTTTGTTTCTGTGATAGTTCACCTAGGTATGATGGTTTCCCAACAGCATCCAAGTTGCTGCAAAGGTCATAATTTTGTTCTTCTTGACTGTATAGTATTCCATTGTGTATACATACCAAATTTTCTTTATCCAGTCCACTTTTGATGGACAGCTGGGTTGGTTCCATGTTTAAACTATTGTGAATAGTTTGACAATAAACATGCGTGTGCAGGTATCTTTTTAATGTAGTGGTTTATGTTCCTCCAGGTATATTCTCAGGAAAGGGATTGCTGTATTGTAAGAAAGATCAGTTTTTAGTTCTGTTAGAAATCATCATACTGTTTTCCATAGAGGTTGAACTAGCTTACATTCCCACTAACAGTGTAGAAGTGTTTGTTCCCTTTTCTCTGCAACCATGCCCTCTGTTGTTTTTTTTTGATTTCTTAATAATAGCCATTTTTACTAGTGTTAGGTGGTGTCTCATTGTAGTTTTGATTTGCATTTCTCTGAAGATTAGTGAGGCTGAGCATTTTTTCATGTTTGTTGGTTGCTTAAATGTCTTACTTTGAGAAGTGTCTGTTCATGTTCTTTGTCCACTTTTTTAAAATGGGATTGCTTCTTTGTTTTTTCTTTCAATTTCTTTGAGTTCCTTGTAGATCCTGGGTGTTAGGCCTTTGTCCAATGCATAGCTTGCAAATATTTTTTTCCCATTCTGTGTGTTGTCACTTTACTCTCTTGATGGTTTCTTATGCTGTTCAAAAACTTTTCAGTTTGATTAGGTCCCACCTGGCTTAGATTTTGTTGCACTTGCTTTTGAGAACTCAGCCTTGAATTCATTGCCCATTTCAATGTCCAGAAAGGTGTTCTCTGAATTTTCTTCTAAAATTTTTAGAGTTGAAGTTTTGCATTTAAGTCCTTGATCCATTTTGAGTTGACTTTTGTGTATGCTGATTGATAGGAGTTCAGTTTCATTCTTCTACATGTGGCTAATCAGTTTTCCCAGCACTACTTGCTAGTATGGTTCCCTTTCCCCAGTGTTTGTTATTAATGGCTATGTCGAAGATGAGTTGGTTGAAAAAAACGTGTTTTTATTTATAAAATCTCTGACTGTTCTATTGGTCTATGTGCCTATTCTTGCACCAATATCATGTTGTTTTAGTTACTGTAACTTTGTAATATACTTTAAAGTCTGAAAGTGTGATATTTTCAGTGTTTTTCCTTTTGCTGAGGATTGCTTTGGCTGTTTGTGCTCTATTTTACTTCCATATGCATTTCTGTATTGTTGCTTCTAGGTTTGTGAAGAACGATGTTGGCAATTTGATGGGTATTGCATTGAATCTGTAGATTGCCTTGGGTAGAATGGATATCTTGAAAATATTCATCCTTCCAATCCATGAGCATGGAATATTTTAAAACTTTATTTGTAGCATCCTTGATTTCTTTGAGTAGTCATTTGTAGTTCTCATTGTAAAGGTCTTTTACTTCTCGAGTTAGGTGGTTGCCAAGGTCACTCATTTTTTGTTTTTGTAGCTATTATTAATGGGCTTGTGTTTTTTATTTGGTTCTCAGCCTGCTTCTTGTTGGTGTTTAGAAATGCAGCTGTCTTTTGTGCATTGATTTTTTTTAATGCAAGACTTTATCAGGGTCATTTATCAGTGTAAAGTAGTTTTTGACTGATTCTCTAGGGTTTTCTAGGTATAGAATCATCTCATCTGCAAGGAAGGATAACTTAACTTTCCCTTTTCCTATATGGATATCCCTGATTTCCTTCTTTCCCATGATTTCTCTGGCTAGAACGTCCAAGACTATGCTGAATAGGGGGAGTGGGAGTGTAGGTACCCTTGTTTTTTTGGCAAATCTTTAGAAGAATGCTTCCCATTAAGCAAAATGTTGGCTGCAGGTTTGTCCTAGATGGCTCTTATTATTTTGAGGAATGTTCCTTTAATGCCTAGGAGTTTGAGGGTTTTTATAAAGAAGTGATGCTGAATTTTTTCAAATGCTTTTTCTGCATCTAATGAGATAATCGTGGTTCTTGGTTTTACACCTGTTGATATGCTGAATTATATTTTTGGTCTTGCAAATGTTGAACCAGCTGCATCCTGGGGATGAAGCACACCTGGTCATGGTGGATGATCTTTGAAATATGTTGTTGGATACGATTTGCTAGGATCTTATTGAAAATTTTTGCATCTATGTCCATCAAGGAAATTGGCCTGCAATTATCTTTCATTCTTGGGTCTTTGCCAGTTTTGAATATCAGAATGATATTGGCTTTATAAAACGAGTTAGGGAAATTTCTTTCTCAATTGCCTGGAATACTTTTGATAAGATCGGTATCAGCTCCTTCTTGTATGTCTTGTAGAATTCAGCTGAGAAGCCATCTGGTCCATGACTTTTTTTGGCAGGGAAGTTTCACAAAACAGAGTCGTTTTTCTGGATTGTTATTGGTCTGTTTGGGGTTTCAATTTCTTCTTGTTTCAATCTTGGTAGGCTGTGTGATGCCAGGAAAACTTCTATTTCCTTTATTTTTTCTAGTTTATTTGCATACAGATGCTCTTATTAACCTCTAATAATCTTTCAAATTTCTTCAGGATCAGTTATGGCATTGCCTTTTTCATTTCTAATGTGTATATTTGGGTTTTCGCTCTTTTTTTGGTCAGCCTGGTGATATTATTTATCCTTTCGAAGAGCCAACTTTTTGTCAACTTTTGATCTATTCTATGATATTTTTATCTTCTATATACCACAGTTGTGATTTTATCTTAATAGTTTGGGTTTTTCTGCTGAAATTAGGACATAATCGTTCTTGCCTTTCCAGTTCCCTTAGGTGTGACGTTAAACTGTTTACTTGTGATCTCTCTATTTTCTTTATATGAACATGCAGTGTTATATATTGCCCTCTCACCACTGTTTTCATGGCATCCCAGAGAGTTTGTTACAATGTGTCCTTGTTTTCATTTGTTTCCAGGAAACTTTTTATTTCTGTCTTCATTTCTGCATCGTCTCCAAAGTCATTCAGCAGTATGTTGGTTAGTGTCAATGTCTTTGTGTTTTTTGGGGGAGGTGGGAGATCTTGTTGGCAATGATACTTATTTTTATTGCATTTTGATCTGATAAGATTTTTGGATTATTTCAACCTTTTGAAATTTGTTATGTTCAATTTATGTCCAAGAATGTCCTCAATCTTGGAGTATGTTCCATGTGCTAATGAGTAGAATGTACACTTTGCAATTGTTGGGTAGAGTGTTCGCAGATATCTATTAGATCCATTTGGTCAAGTGTCAGGTTAAGGTTCAGGAACTTGTTGAGTTTTTTTGCCTTGAAAATCTGTCTAGGGCTGTTATTGGGGCAATAAAGTCTTCAACTATGATTGTGTGGTTGTCTACGTCTTCTCTTAGTTTACATAGCAGATGTTTTATAAAGCTAGGTGTTCCTGTTTCAGGTGGATATATATTTAAGATGGATATTTCTTACTGGAGGATCAAGCCTTTTTATTATTATGTAGTAGTCTTCTGTGTCCTTTTTAACTTTTATTGGCTTAAAATTTGTTTTGTCTCATATAAGAATAGCTATCTCTTCACTTCTTTGTTTTTCATTTACTTGAAAGACTGTCTTACAGCTGTTTATCTTGAGCCTGTGGAAATCATTTGCAGTGAGATGGGTTTCCTGGAGACAGCAGAATGTTGGATCATGCTTCTTTATCCAGTTTACTACTTTATGCCTTTTTAGTGACACATTCAGTTCATTCACATTCAAGTTAATTATTGATATATGACAAGGATATTTGTCATAAGGCTCTTAAGGGGTTACTTTGCATATATATATATATATAAATTTGTAAATTTGTGGTTAATCTTCTGCATGCTTTATTAACTCCGTGCATGCCTGTGCTCTTATTTTGTGATAGGAGCTGACATTCTTTGGTTTCTGTGCTCAACACTCTCTTAAGTATCTCCTTGAGGGCTGCTCTGGAGATGGCATATTCTCTTATGGACTGGATATCTGGGAAGGATTTTAATTATCCATTTCTGATGAAGCTTATCTCCTACCCCTAGTGGGGTAGGAGATTCTTGGCTGAAATTCCTTGTCTCAGAGAACGTTAAAGATGGAACTTCAGTCCTTTCTGACTTGTAGCATTTTTGCTGAAAGCAATTCTGGTGCAATTCTGATGAGTCTTCCCCAGTAGGTGGTCTGACCCTTCACTCTTGCTGCCTTTAGGATTGTTTTCTTTCATGCCTACTTTGCAGAGGTGGATTACAATGTGCATTTGGGATAGTCTTTTCATGTACTACCTTGCAAGCGTTCTCTGAATCTCTTGTGCTTGGATGGTCAACTCTCTAGTGAGATATGGAACATTTTCTTGGATGACCTCATGGAATGCTTGTTCCAGGGTGTCATGAGCTTCCTCCTCTGATTCAGGGATTCCAATCAAACATAGATTTGACTTCTTTACATTGTCCCACAACTCATAGGCTCTGCTCCTTCTTTTTGAGCCTCTTCTCTTTGTTTCTGTCAGCCTAGGTTAGTTTAATAATTTAATCTTCAAGCTCTGAGAATTTTTTTCTGCCTGGTTGTTTCTGCTTTCTAGGTCTATTATTGTGCTTTGGAATTCCAGAAGGAAGTTCTTCATTTCCAGGACCTTAGAATAAACCTTTCTTACATTGGCCAGCTCAGTCTTTACTTACTGCATAACTTGGGCGATCTTTGCTTCTAATTTCTCATGATTTTCCTTAGCCATTTTAACCATTCAATGTTTGAATTCTGTGTTTATCCTCAGGGACAGATTGTTGTGCTGGCTTCTATCATTTGGGAATGATAGCTTCTTTGTTAGGTGAGGACTCCTTAAGGTTTTGAGTGTTGCTGCTGTTTTTCTGCTGATTCTTCCTCATCTGCAAGGAGCAACTCTTCCAAGAATGCAACCTATGCTTTGTCAGGGCCACTCACCCACCCCCTCTTACACACAGGGCAGGGGTGCAATTCCTATTGTTATTCTTAAATGTTGCTGTTTTGAAGCTAGATACGGTCTTGTTGTCCCAGGGCCTTTTCTGTTGTTCAATAAAGTTCACTCAGGCAGAGAGAGATATATATTCACTTCTGCTCCACCATTCTTGCTAGGCAATGGGTTGCATTCAAAGTGACTTTCTGCTTCAGAGTTTTCCCCATGGTCAGATCAGTCAGCCTACTTCTTGACCCCTGTTGCCAACACTATGCAGGGACCAGGTAGGAGGAGAGGTCCCCTGACTGATATTCACCATTCACAACTGACAAACCTTCCTGCTGGCAAACTTTCCAGGTGCCCTTTTATGTGTTTCCCTCCCCCGTTCAATCTGCACTCAGCACTTGAAACACTGCTTGTCAGTTTTATGAGGTCCCACTTGTCTATCTTATCCCTTATGGCCTGTGGGTTTTGAGTTTTGTTCAGGAATTGGATGCCAGTTCCAGTTTCCATGAGGGTGTGTCTGAAGAAACCGTCAAGAGAGCAGGGAGTCAGCCTACAGACTGGGAAAAAGTATTTGCCAACTCCAGATCTGACAAAGGCTTAACATCTTGGATCTACAAGGAACTCAAACATGCTGAAAAGAAAAAAACAAACAACCTCATTATAAAATAGGCAAAAGATATGAACAGATACTTCACAAAGGAAGACATCCGAGCAGCCAACAGACAGATGAAGAAATGCTCAACCTCACTAATCATCAGGGAGATGCAAATCAAAACCACACTGAGATACCACCTAACTCCAGTCAGAATGGCAATTATCAATAACTCAGAAAATAATAGTTGTTGGAGAGGGTGTGGTGAAAAGGGAACACTCCTACACTGTTGGTGGGAGTGTAAACTAGTGCAACCTCTGTGGAAAGCAGTGTGGCAATTCCTAAAAGCTCTAAACACCAACCTCCCATATGACCCCACAATCCTCCTACTGGGAATATACCCTGAAGAACTCAAATCACTCTATAAAAAAGATACCAGCATACGAATGTTTATCACAGCATTGTTCACAATAGCAAGAACCTGGAACCAACCACACTGCCCATCAAAAGAGGACTGGATTTAAAAAATGTGGTACATATATACGATGGAATACTATGCAGCCATAAAAAAGAACAAAATCATGAATTTCGCAGCAACCTGGATGGAGCTAGAGTCTATAATACTGAGTGACCTCTCACAGAAACAAAGATCTGAGTATCACATATTCTCACTCATATAGTGGACCTTGATCATCCAACGCACTACCATAAGAAAATGACTGACAGTGGTGGAAAACTATGGGGGGGATGGGACTAATGGTAGTAAACATCTGTCTGGGGATGGGGAGACACCTGTTATCAACAAGGGGGCCTGAATGAAGCATATTTGTATACCTAACCCTTAACTGTACCCCACAATATCAAAATAAAAAATATTGATTAGAAAAAAAAAGAAAAACGGCTACTTTCTTGCCATGGAGGGACCTGCACTTTGGGTGTGTGTGATGCTGACTGGAAAGCCTTCCTGATCTGGAGGGGAAAATCAGCCACCCGAAGCAGGTGACAGGTGCTGAGTAAGTTTGACCTGGTAGTGAGTTTCTTTCTCTGCCTGGGAGCTGGTCTCTGGACTCCATTCGTAGGAAGCATGCCTTTGGAGGCTGGCAGGTGGTCCAGAGTGTGAGTGTGTTTCCTACTCTGCATGGGCTCTGGCCATCCGCTGCTGTTCCTGGGCAGTGGACTGGACTGAAAATGACTTTCTGCTGAAGAGTTTTCCCTATGGTCAGACTGATTTTCAACCTCCCTTGTCAGAACTATGTGGGGACTAGATGAGAGGAATGGGCCTCCTGGCAGCCCAGAAAACTTTCCCCTAGGAAACATTCTGGGTGCCTTTGATGCCTTCCTCCCCCCACCCCCACAAGATTGCACTCAGTATTTTAAAAACCGCAAACTCCCTGTCATGGAGAGACTTGTACCCTGGGCATGTGAGGCTGTCAAGAGTGCCTTCCTAAATACTCTCATGGAAATCGGAACTGGCATCCAATTCCTGTACAAAACCCGAAACCCACAGGACTTAAGAGAGAAGATAGACAAATGGGACCTTATTAAACTGACAAGCTTCTGCAAAGCCAAAGAAACCATCAAGAGAGCAGGGAGACAGCCTACAGACTGGGAAAAAGTATTTGCCAACTCTAGGTCTGACAAAGGCTTAACATCCTGGATCTACAAGGAACTGAAACGTACTGAAAAGAAGAAAACAAACAACCCCATTATAAAATGGGCAAAAGATATGAACAGACACTTCACAAAAGAAGACATTCGAGCAGCCAACAAACACATGAAGAAATGCTCAACCTCACTAATCATCAGGGAGATGCAAATCAAAACCACACTGAGATACCACCTAACTCCAGTCAGAATGGCAATTATCAACAACTCAAAAAATAACAGCTGCTGAAGAGGGTGTGGTGAAAAGGGAACACTTCTACACTGTTGGTGGGAGTGTAAACTAGTGCAACCTCTGTGGAAAGCAGTGTGGCAATTCCTAAAAGCTCTAAAAATTGACCTTCCATATGACCCTGCAATCCCCCTACTGGGAATATACCCTGAAGAACACAAATCACTCTATAAAAAAGATACCTGCACACGTATGTTTATCGCAGCATTGTTCACAATAGCAAGAACCTGGAAACAACCATGCTGCCCATCAAA
>NW_007247427.1:80304-81532 GCF_000164805.1 Carlito syrichta
CAAAAGAGGACTGGATTAAAAAAATGTGGTACATATACACGATGGAATACTACGCAGCCATAAAAAAGAACAAAACCATGAATTTCGCAGCAACCTGGATGGAACTAGAGTCTATAATACTGAGTGACCTCACACAGAAACAAAGATCAGAATATCACATGTTCTCACTCATATAATGGACCTTGAACATCCAATGTAATACTATAAGAAAATGACTGACGGTACTGGGAAACTATGGGGGGGAGGGGGAGGGGATTAACAGTAGCAAATATCTGTCTGGGGCTGGGAAAACACCTCTTATCAACAGGGTGTCTGAATGAAACGTAATTGTACACCTAACCCTTAACTGTACCCCACAAAACTATAATAAAAATACTGATAAAAAAAAAAAAAAAAAAAGAGTGCCTTCCTGATCTGAAAGGAGAGGTAGACCACCATACTCAGGGGTGGACACTGAGAGAGTGTTACTGGGAGACAAGCTTTCCCATCCTGGAAGCTAGCCACTGGATTCTGCTGGTGGGAAGCATGCTCTCAGTGCTGGCTGGCATCTCAGAGTATGGGTGTGTCCCCTGTTTTGTTTGGGCTCTGGCCACCTGCTGCTGTGTCATTGGCAAGGTCTCCTCCTACATGAGACCAATGACCTGCATGCAGCTGGGAGAAGGTGAACCAACCCATGCCTTGTCAGGTCCACTCACCCACCCCCTCTTACACTCAGGGCAGGGGTGCAATTCCTATGAGAGCCTCGTGCCCTGCTGGGATGGGCCACCCTGGTTCCAATGTCAGTCATACAAGTATTTTTCTCCCTGGCTTCTATGCATTCAAGGAGTCCTCTTCAGGGTGTAGGGGGTTTCACCTGTCTGAACCTGCCTTCATTGGTGGCTGGGTTCATACTTTCTGTTTCATTCTGAGAGATAGATGCAGGTCGGCTACTCCTCAGTGGTCATCTGTGATCCCCTCCCTATTTGACATTTTAATAATAGTCACCCTTACAGTGTTAGGTGGTATATTATTGTAGTTTTGATTTGCATTTCTCTGATGATTAGTGAGGCTGAGCATTTTCTCATACATTTCTTGGTTGCTTGAATGTCTTCCTTTGAGAAGTGTCTGTTCATGTCCTTTCCCCACCTTTCTTTTTTTTTTGAATTGGAGTCTCACTCTGTCACCCAGACTGGAGTGCGGTGGCTGCTCCCGGCCACCGCAGCCTCGACCTGCTGGGCTCCGGTGATCC
>NW_007247427.1:81582-140267 GCF_000164805.1 Carlito syrichta
CGGCGGGTCTCGAACCCGCAGGCTCAGGCAATCCACTCACCTCAGCCTCCCAAAGGCGTGGGATTACAGGCTGAGTCACCGAGCCTGGCTCTTTTCCCATCTTTCATTGGAGTTGTTTGGTTTTTTTCCTGTCAATTTGTTTGAGTTCCTTGTAGATCCTGAATGTTAGACTTTTGTCATATGCACAGTTTGCTAATATTTTTCCTATTCCATGGGTTTTCTCTTTACTCTTTTGATGGATTCTTTTTCTGGGAATAAACTTCTTTGTTGTATTTGGTTTTGAGAACTTGGTCATGAATTCCTTGCCTACTTTGATGTCCAGGAGGGTGTTCTCCATGTTGTTTTCAAGATTCTTATAGTTTGAGGTTTTACATTTAAGTCCTTGATCCATTTTGAGTTAATTTTTATATATGGTGATAGTTAGAATCCAGTTTCATTCTTCTGCATGTGGTTAGCCAGTTTTCCCAGCACCATTTGCTATTAAATAGTATTTCCTTTCCCCAAGTTTGTTTCTGTCATCTTTGTCAAAGATGAGTTGGTTGAAGAACTGTAGTTATATATCTAGGTTCTTTGTCTTGTTTTATTGGTCACTGTGTCTATTTTTGTATCAATACCATGCTGTTTTGGTTACGGTAGGTTTGTAGTAAAGCTTAAAGTCAAAAAGTGTGATGGCTTTGTTCTTTTTTCTGAGGACTGATTTAGTTATTCGGGCTCTGTTGTGCTTCCATATGAATTTCTGTATTCTCTTTTCTAGGTCTGTGAAAGGTGATGCTGGCAATTTGATAGGAATTGCATTGAATCTGCTGCGACCACGATCAAATGGACATCTTGACAATATTGATTCTTCCTATCCATGAGCATGTTTTTTACATTGTTTGTGTAATACTTGATTTCTTTGAGCAGCATTTTCAGCAGTATTTTGTAGTCCTCATTGTAAAGATCTTCATCTCTTTGGTTAGGTGGATGTTAAGGTATTTGATTTTAATGTTTTTTGTGGTATTATGAATAGGGCTGTGCTATTTATTTGGTTGTCAGCCTGCTTGTTGTTGGTGTATAGAAATGTGACTGTTTTTACACATTTATTTTGTGTCCCAAGGCTTTACCAAAGTCACTTATAAGGCCAAAGAGGTTTTTTACAGACTCCAGGGTTTTCTAGGTATAAAATCATGTCATTTGCAAAGAGGGATAACTAAAATTCCTCTTTTCCTATTTGAATTCACTTGATTTCTTTCCTCTGCCTAATTGCTCAGGCTAGGACTTCCAGTACTATGTTTACTAGGAGGGAGAGAGTGTGCATCTTTGCACTGTTCCAGTTATTTTGGGGAATGCATTCTGCTCTTGTCCATTAAGTATGATATTGGCTACAAGTTTGTCATAGAGGGCATTATTTTGAGGAATGCTCCTTCAATAACTATGTGTTTTAGGATTTTTATCAGGAAGAGATGCTGATTGTATTGAATGCTTTTTCTGCACCTAATGAGATAATCATACGGTTCTTGGCTTTACACCTGTTTATCTGATAGATTATATTTATTGATTTACGTATGCCGGGCCAAACTTGCATCCCAGGAATGAAGCCAATGTGGTCATAATTGATGATTCTTAAAATGTGTTGTTAGATGCAATTTGCTAGAATCTTGTTGAGAATTTTTGTATTTATGAGAGGGGACCCCCTTAAAAAAAATGGAATTAATTTTGGTGTGAGGGGATTTCGTAGTATACTAGGTTGGTGTTCTAGGAACCTAGTGGCAACAGTATATTAGCTAGCATTGTTGTGAGAGAATGCTTTAAGCGTCAGTGAATTTTTTTGAAGATTCTTTTAACTTGTTTGCCCACTTCATGATGAGTGATTTGCAAGTGTACTTGCCCAGTCTGTGCTGAGTGTTCAGCAGTTTTTGATCAAGAATGGCAGTACCCCCTTGCCCCACCCTCTCTATTTACTCAACCCTGCCCTGAGCAAATTTTTGGTTTGTTTGTTTGTTATCTCCAGATTTACAAAAAGTCCTCGAAGGGAAACATTTTGCTGGTGTGGAAAAAGTGAAACAAAAAATGGCAGAAGCATTAAAAGACGTCAAAACTGACAAGCTCAAAAACTGTTCTGAACAGTGGAAAAAACATCTCAATAGGTGTAAGGCATCAAATAAATAGTACTTTGAAGGTGGCTAAAATTTAAACATGTAAGAATAAATATGTAATTTTTAATAAATAAATTTAGTTTTTTGGAGGGTCTCCCTTCGTGTTCATCAGGGAAATTGGTCTGTAGTTTTCTTTCCTTGTTGAGTCTTTGCCACTTGGGGTATCAGGTTTTACTGGTTTCATAGAATGAACTAGGGAGAATTTATTCCTTCTCCATTGTCTAGAATACTTTCAATAGTATTGGTGTCAAAGCTTCCTTGTACATCTTTTAAAATTCAGCTGAGAAAGCTTATGGCCCAGTGCTTTTTGTAAGGAGGTTTCTTATAACTGAGTTCTCTTGGATTGTTATGAGTCTGTTTAGGGTATCAATTTCTTCCTGTTTCAATCTTGGAAGGTTACATGATGATACCAAGAATTCTTCCATTTTTTCTAGATTTTCTAGTTTATTTGCATACAGATGGTTATAGTAATCTCTGATAATCTTTTGGAATTTTTCACAGTCAGTCGTGACATAACTTTTTAAATTTATAATTAGTGTTCATTTAGGGTTCTCTCTCTCTCTCTCTCCTTTGTCAATCAGGTCAGGGTTTGTCAATTCTACTTATCCTTTCAAAGAACCAGCTTTTCATTTTGTTGATCATTTCTTGATTTTATTAGACTCTTTTTTAAACTGTAACTTTATTTTAATAATTTCATTTTTTTCTACTAAATCTAGGATTAGATTACTCTTGACTCCAACTGTCCTGAGTGTGCTACTGACCTGAGTTCCTTCTATTTTATCGATATATGCATCTGTGGCATAAAATTCCCTCTCAGTACCACCTTTATAGTATTCCAGAGGTTTTGGTATATTGTTTCTTTGTTTTCGTTTTCTTCCAGGAGTATTTTTATTTCCATCTTAATTTCTGTGTTAATTTAAAAGTCATTCAGAAGTGTGTTGTTTAATTTCCATGTGTTTATATGTTTTAGGAGGTTCCTGTTGGTGATGATATTTATTTTTATTCTTCTGTAGTCTGAGACGATGCTTGGTATAATTTTAATCTTTTCAAATTTGTTTGTACTTGATTTATGTCTGAGAATGTTGTCAATCTTAGAGTATGTTTCATTAACTGATGAGAAGAATGTATATTCTATGGTTGTTAGGTGAAGTGTTTTATAGATGTTTATTAGGCCCAGTTGGTTGAATGTGGAGTTAAGGTTTTAGATTTCCCTGCTAGTTTTTGCCTCAGTGATCTATCTGAGGTTTTTAACAGTGTATTAAAGTCACTAACTATACTGTATGACTTTCTATGAACTCTCAGTTTAATAGAATTTTTTAAATAAATCTGGGTGCACCTATGTTGGGTGCATATATAGTCAAGATGGATATTTCTTGCTGGTGGATAGAGCCTTTTATCTTTATGCAGTATACTTTCTTTTATTGGCTTAAAGTCTGTTTCACCTGATATAAAAATAGCTGTCCCTCTCTTTTTTCATTGTTTGTTTGTTTTCTTCTTTCTCTAGCCCTTTACTTGAGGCTTTGGTGTCCTCTGCAGTTAGATGCATTTTCTGAAGGTAGCAGAAGTTTGGATCTTGTTTCTTTGTCTAATATTCTGCTCCATGCCTTTCAAGTGGCATGTTCAGTTTATTGATATGTGGGGTTTTACTTCTGTCATATTGCTATTAAGAGACTGCTTTGCTTTTTAGTTTCTGTGGTCAATATGTATACTCTGTTCATTCTGTACTTGCCTGTGATTTTGAGATGGGTGAAACAATTTTTGTTGTTGTTGTTATTTTGTTTCTATGCTAAGATTTTTCTTAAGCATCTCCTGAAGGGTTGACCTGGAGATGGTGTATTCTCTTAGGGATTGGATGTCTGGGAAAGATTTTAATTTTCCTTCATTAATGAAGTTTAGCTTAATGGTGGTAAGGAATTCCCGGCTGGAAGTGGTTTTTTAACATAACATTAAAGATGGGATCCCAGTCCCTTCTGGTTTGTAGAGTTTCTGAGAAATATGCTGCAATTCTGATGAGGCTTCCCTAATAGGTGGTCTGACCCTTCTCTCTAGCTGTTTTTAGAATTTTTTAATTTCATACTTAACCTTGTGCAGATGGATTACTATGTGTCTTGGGAATGGTCTTTCCATGTAATACCTTGCAAGAGTTCTCTGGATCTCTTGCATTTGTGTGGTAAACTCTCTAGTGAGAAATGAGATATTTTATTGAATGATCTGTTGGAAGGCTTAGTCCAAGTTGTTCTCTGTCTCCCCTTCTGCATCAAGGATGCCAATAAGCTGTAGATTTGGCTTCTTTATATAACCCCAAACCTCTTGTAGGCTTTGATCATTCATCTTGAACTTTTTCTCCATTTTTGTTGGACTGAGTTAGTTCAATAGTTTGACTCTCAAGCTTTGAGAAGCTTTCCTTTGCCTAGTCAACTCTACTACTGAGGCTTGTCATTGTGCTTTGAAATTCCAGAAAGAAGTCTTCATTTCCAGGAGTTCAGAATGGACCTTTCTTATGTTGGCCAGCTCAGTTTGTACTTCCTGTACTGTTTTCATTGCCAGGGTAGTCTGTGCTTCCATATTCTCATGGTTTTCCTTCACTGTATTTTGCCACCGATTGTCTGAATCCTGTGTCTGTTTTCACATGACAGGTCATTCTGGATGAGCTCCATTTCTTGAGATCTGGGAGGTTCTTTTGTAAGTTACAAATCTTTGGGGATTGCTGGCATTTTTTTCACTGGTCTTTCTTACCTGTGAAGACAGACTCTTCCCTTTTTTGTTGTTGTTGTTTTGTTGTCTTTTGTAGTTAGATAAGGTTGCTACTATTGGGGTGGGCTTTTGTAGGATTTACTTTTTTTTTTTAAATTTCACAGGGTACTCCCCTGTTGTGTTGCTCTCCTTCCTCCAGAGGTGATAGTCTGTGAGGTCCTGACCACTGTGGGTCCTGCTCCTCCTCTGGGTCTTGCTGCCCTTAGAGGATGCCACCTTTTGGCAGGTGTTGGAGGTTGCCCGAATGGTATTCCATGATGTGAAGCACAGGAGCTGAATTCTAAGTGGAAGCTGCCATTGATGTCTCTGGAGGACATTGGAGAAGCTTTCTGATGCCTCAGTCTATGGACTGGTCTGGTAAGTGTAAGGCGGCATCAGCTTTAATCTTATCTCCTTTTAAGTGACCGTATTATTGTCTCAGATATTGTCATGGGCCTTGACAGTTGTCCTTCAGTCAGGAAATAGCATTTGAAAGAAAGAGTCACCTGTGGTGGGTGTGGAATTTCTTGTTGGCCTCTTGTCTTTCTTTTTCCTCCTCCAAGGAATTGTGCAGATTATCTAGGCAATGGATGGAGTTATGGGAACTCCCAAGGAGTCCCTTGGTATTTCAAGGGATGGTGGAAGGTAAAACTGATCAGGAATGGCTAAGTCAGACTGGGCTACTCTCCATCTTCCCTACCGTTCCCCATGTAAGCATGTTTACCCAGAGAGAAATGTGTCTCCTGACCACTGTGGGGGCCAAGTCTTTTCTGTTCTACAAAACAGTTCACATAGGGGAGAGGGTTGCCAGAATGACAGCCCCCTCCATCCCATTGCCTTCAGCTCCCATTACCTTGTGTGAAGCTGTCTATGCTCAGAACTCAAGGTTTATTTCTGCAGCAACATTTTTCTGGAAACAGCTGTCTACTTTTCAATCTGCAGCTGTGAGCACCCAGTGGGGATCTGGAGGAAGAATGTACGTCCTGGCCACTGTGGTAGTGCTGCAGGAATGGTCTATTTTTCAGAAACATTCACACAAGGATAAAGGGGTTACCAGAACTCCTCCTGACTCCCTTCCTTCACTAGAGGCTGATCATGTTTAGAACTCAAAAAAGTTATTTCAGCAACAGGAACTCTGCTGCAGCTTGCTCTAAACTGGAGCTGTCTGCAGCAGTGAGAACTGCCCCCGACGGGGAAAGGCCACTGAATGCTGCCTACAAGGAACAAGTTCTCCTGGATGGTTTGGCTGTAGGTGTCTAGAGCTTGAATGGGTTCCCAGCTCCACATGAGTTCTGGCAGCATGCAACTGTGCCATATCCAGGCCATTTCCTGTGTGAGACTGAGGCCTCATGGGACTTGGGGAAGTGGTGGACTCTCCCAGACTATTGTGGTAACAAGCACTGAGTCCTAATTTCCCACATTCTTCATTTCCCACATCCAGAGGCTGGACTCTGTTTCCAATGAGAGCCAGCCGGGAAGGGGGCTTCCTGACTCCAAAACCTATTCTCTCTCCTCACTGCTCTTTGTATGTCCCAGTGGTCCTCTGTGGTTGTGGCGTGTGCCTTCCTCTCAAACTGCTCCAGTTGCTGGGGATACTTTACTGCTGGGACTCACTTCCTTTATTTGCTTCTGGGTGGCCATCTTGAATCCTCCCTTGATTTTTTAATTTTTTTGAAAAACTTTTGGGTTTCACATTTTGCATTTAAGTCCTTGATGCATTCTGAGTTAATTTTTGTACAGTGTGTGAAGTGTAGGTGAAGGTTCATTGCTTTGGACTGTGAGTATTCAGTTGCTCCAGCACCATTTGTTGAAAAGTCTATGCCTCCTCCACTGAAATGATTTTGGACCTTTGTAAAAAATCAGCTGGATATGTTGGTGTAGGTCTGTTTCTAGTTCTCTATCCAAAGTCATTGCTCTGTTTATTTCTACATGAATATAAAATTATCTTGATTACTTTACAGACAGCCTTAATATTGAATAGAATGATTTTTCCTATTTTATTTTTCAAGAATATCTATTTTAGAAGTTATACCTTTCTACATAAATTTTAAATAAACTCGTATATATCTATCTAAAAATCTTGCTGGAATTTTGTTAGGAATTGAATTAAACCTACAGGTAAATTTGAGGAGAGAACTAGTTAATGTCTTCATTATGGTGAGTCTTCTAGTTATAACCACAGTATTTCTCTTTATTAATTAAGATCTTTGATGTCCTAAATCAGCAATTGGTAATGTTTAATGTACAGATCCTGTACATGTTCTGTTAAATTTGTACTTAAATATTTCCATTTCTTTGGAGTGGATTAAAATTGTATTGATTTTTTAATGTACGTTGGCACCTGTTCACTGCTAGTATAGAAAAATGTGATTGATATTTGTGTGTTAATTTTGTATACTGCAACCGTCCTGAACTAATTTATTAGTTCTATGAAAGTTTTAATTGTTTTGGTAGAATCCTTGAGATTTTTTATTGTAGCAATCATGTCATCTGCAAAGAGATATAATTTTTTTCTAACATTTTCAATCTTTTAAAAATTTTCTTTCCTAATTACACTGGCTTTAATTTCCAGTATTATGATGAATAAGAATGATGAAAGCATACATTCGTATTCAGTTTCCAATCTTGGAGAGAAAACAATCTTTCATCAAATGTGATACTAGCTGTAGGTATTTTATGAAGTAGGGGAAGTTTCCCTCTATTTTTAATTTGCTCGAGAGTATTTTTTTTCTTTTAATCATAAATGGAGGTCTGATGGGGTGAAATGATTCTTCTATGTCAGTTGATATAATCATCTGATTTTTCTTCCTTAGCTTGCTGATATGGTAAGTAACATTGGTTGATATCTAAATATTGAACCAGCCTGCATACCTAGAATAAATCCAATTTGGCCATGGAATATAATTATTGTTATATGTTGCTTCATATAATTTGCTAATATTGTATTGAGAATTTTTGGATCTAAATTCCTGAGAGTTATTGACCTGTAGTTTTGCTTTTCTGTGCCATTTTTGTGTAGTTTTGATATCTGGGTAATACTTTGGTCTTGTACAATTAATTAGGAGGTGTTTCTTTCTATTTATTTAATGAAAGAGGTTTTGCAAAATTGACATTAATTATCAAAATGCCTGGTAGGATTCTGCAGGAAAACCATCCAGATCTGGGCATTTTTTTTTGAGGAGCTTTTTTATTATAAATTCATTTTTTAATGCATATAAGGCTGTTCAGGTTGTCTGTTTCATCTTGGCTGAATTTTCATAGATTTTGCTTGTCAAGAATGTGGTCCATTTTTTTTCTAAGTTTTAAAATTTATTAGTGTGAAGTTGTTCATTATGTTCTATTACTCTTTCAATGACTGAAGAATTGGCAACAATAGTGCCAATAGTTTTATTTCTTATATTGATGCTTCATGTCTTCTGTCCTTTTTACTTTGTCACTCTCATTAGAGGTTTTTCAATCTTATTTATTTATTTATAATAAATAAGCAGTTTTTTGTTTCATTAATTTTACTGCTCCTATTTTTAAAAAAGATTATTGATTTCCTCTTTTATATTCTTCCTTCTGCTTACCTTGAATTTATTTTGCACTGCCTTTCTTAGTTTCTTGAAATGGAAAATGAGAATTTTCTTTTGAGATCATTCTTGTTTTCTAAATAAGTATTTAGTTCTACAATTTTTTTTTTCTCATCACTTCTGCTGTGTACCACGTTTTGATATGTTATATTTGTATTTTTAATAAATCATATTTTCAAAATTTTTGAGGACTTCTCTTTGACCTACAGAATATTTGTAAGTTTTCTGTTTATTTCTAAATGTTTGGAGAATCTTCCTGTTGTAATTCTGTTATTGATTTGAATTTTCATTCCGTCATAGAGAGAGAGTGTACTCTGTATGATTTTGATTTGTAAAAATGCACTGAGGTTTGTCTTATAGCCTAGGTTTTTCTATCTTGATGCATGTTCCATGGAAGCTTGAAAAAATTGTATTCTGGTGATGTTGGGTTAAATATTCTGCATATGTCACATAAGTCCTATTAATTGATTTTGTCATACAGATCTTTTATATCTTGTTGATATTCTGTCTACTAGTCAATCAGTTGTTGAGAGAGGGTTGTTGGCATCTCCAACTATGTGTTTTTATTTGTCTATTTTCCTTGCATCTCTTAATTTTTGCTTAATATAGGTTGAAACTGTATTTGAAAATACAAATTGTGGCTTCTTTTGTCTTCTTGGTTGGCAAACTGAACCTTCTGCCATTATGAATATCCTCTTTCTTCTGTAGTAATTTTCTTTGTTCTGAAGTTTATTTGAGACTTATATAGCCAATTCTACTTTTTTTAAGGTTAATGTTTGCATAATACATCTTTTTCTACCTTTTTACTTTTAACTACTTGTGTTGTTATATTTGAAGTGAGGATTTTACAGACCACACATCATTTGGATCATTAAAAAAAAAAACTACTCTGTTGATCTCTGTTTTTACTTGACATCTTTAGACCATTTATATCTAAAATAATTATATTTTAGAGCTTAAGGCTCTAACATATATTTTACAGTTTGTTTTGTTTTTATTTCTTCTATTTCTCCTTTTTTTCATTCCTTCCTATAGTGTATTTTAACATTTTTAAACAAATTTTCTTTTGATTTATTTTCAGTGATTTTTACTATATTGCTTTGAATAATTTTCTTAGAAATTGTTATAGATATTGCAATATAAATGTAACTTTTCACAGTATAGTGTTATCAATGTTTTTATCCCTTTGAGTGAAATTAGAGAGTGTTATAATTTTTGTTTCAGCAATCAAATATGATTTAAGAAATTCACTAGAAGTTATATAGTCCATCATATTTAATGCCATTTTTACCCATTCTGGAGTTCTTTTTTTTTTTCTTTCTGGAATTCCAGTCTTTCTTTTATTTCTTCTTTTAGAAAACTTCCATGATCCTTCATCAAGGGTAGATCACTTAGCAACAAATTCATCTAAGTATGCCTTTATTTCTCCTTCTTTTCTGAGGGATAGTCACCAGATATAAAAATTATGGTTTAAGTTCTTTTTTTTTAATGTGGTGCCACTTCCTTTGGTTTCAAGATTTTATATAAAAAGCTTGCTGTTGCTCAAATTTGTGTTTTCTTAAACTTCTGGGGGATTCTTTGATTGTGTCCTCAATATTATGTTATGAGACTCTAGATTCCCTCTCATTATCTCCTTTTTTTCTCAGTCTCCCTATTGAATTTTGCATGAAGGACAGGTGTATGAGTGAAGGGGTGCAGGGAAATTCATCCCAAATATGACTTTTTGCCCAAGGTCTTTCTGACGTTCCTGCTTCCAATCGGTCACAGATAATTTGTTTTTCCTCCCTGTTATCTCAGTTACCTATTGCAGAAGAGAAGACTATACCCCAGCAAACCTTTTTACAAGTATAATCAACACCAAGAATAATTTAAATTCCAAGGAAAATTATTTGCAGGTCATTCTCTGTTTCCCCATCCATTCATATTCCCAACCATCAACTGCCCCTCAATAGAATTTTTCTTTTTTTCCCCTCACATAACCTTTTTTTTTTTTAACCAGAATGCAAGCTTCCATTTTTTATTTTTTTAGAAAGCAGGATTTGTTGAGAGGACAGAAAAGCTCCCACAGGGGGAAGGGACCCAAGGGGGTTGCCCAAGCCCCCATTCTTTGTGTAACCTTTAGAGTACTTAAATTTCTGTAACTCATTGGGAAGCTGGGTCTTCATTTTGAAAGCTTCCATATATAAATATAAAATACAACTGGTGTGCCTTTTCTCCTGTTAATCCATCTTGCCACATGCCAGTGATTTTTCAGCAAACCTTTAGGGGACCAACAGCCAACATGGTCCCCACATGTGTATATTCAGCTTCCAGGTGAATCCTGCCAATCCCACCCTGAGACACTAATTCACACTGCCTCCTTGCAAATGATGGGTTGGAAATTCAGGTCCCTTCTTCTCCTCACTGATCTTTTTAGTACAAGTGGGATATCGACTCACTTTACCATGTGCCTCCGATTGAAGGTTACTGCTGGTCCCTGTTGCTGCCAAGAGAGATGTATTCATTCTCTATTGCTGATTTAACAAATGACAACAAACTCAGTGGCTATAAACAACACAATTATCTCACAGTTCTACAGGTCAAAATTTTAAGTCTCACTGGGCTGAAATCAAGGGCCAGCAAGGTTGCATTCCTTTCTGGAGGCTCTAAAGTAGAAACTATTTCTTTGTCTTTTCTACCTTCTAGAGAATTTTTCCGCCTTCCTTGGCTCATGACTCCCATCCTTTATCACTCTAGCCAGCAGCAGAAGGTTGAGTCATTTTATGGTTCCTGCTCGCTTGTCCTCTGCAGGTGAAAAGATTCTTGCTTTTAAGGTCCCATGTGATTAAATAGAGCCCACCTGTATAATATAGGATGACCTCCCCATCTCAAGGCCCTTAACCTTAATCATATTTGCAAAGTCATCCTTGCCATAGAAAGCAACATATTCACAGGTGCTGATGATTATAGGTGAGCATATCTGGGGCCTATTATCACGTCTAACACAGGAAGGGAATAGGAAGTTAATGTCAATTAGTAGAGATGAAGGATTATCTCTCTTACTGCACTCTAGTTACATAAGGGGTGTTAGGGAAAAGCTTAGTGATGATTAGCCCTGCCCCCCAACCCTTGCTCTCCTTGGTAGGTCTCTTTGCTGCTGTGGCAGGTATAGGTGCAGTTCTTCCCTAGACCTTGGAACAGAAAATGAATAATTAGCTGCCGGTTTGCTCTTCTTGACACCACATGGAAAGGGTATAGAAATCTTAACCTACTTCTTCCAGGAAGCCACAGAAGATTAGCTTTCTGCTTAGGTCTGTGGACACCATTTGACAAGAAAACTGGGGCATGTGCCTTGCTTTTCCATGGCTGGAAGGTGGAATGGAACCTGGTGCCGCATGCCTTTGTGACTGACCCCCAATAAAAACCCTAGAGACCAAGGCTCAAGCCAGCTTCTCTGTTGGGCAATACTTCACAGGTGTGGTCATACATTATTGCTGGTAGAATTAAAAGCATCCCTGTGTGACCCCACTGGGAGAGACTATCTAGAAACTTGTGCCTGGTTTCCTTGGACTTTAGCCTATGCAGTCTTCCCCTGTACTGATTCTAGTCTGTACTGTTTTACTGTTATAAACAGTAGATATGAGTTTTCCATGTCTTTCTAGCAAATCACTGAGCCTGAAATGAATTGGTCTTGGGGATTCTCAACAGAGAAAATGTATACACAGATATATACTTACTTGTAGGTATTGGGTAAAGAAATTTATTCCCTCAGCGTATTTTTTTCATGAAAGTAAAGGAAAACTCATCTTGAGTGTGAAGGGGATAGAGAAAGTGGTAGTTCTGAGAAGAGAATCAGAAGTTATGAGAAGACAAGTTTGGAGAAGTAACTGACAAAGGACTTGTAGAAAGATTTCCTAGTGGTATAGAGGACCTAACTGAAGTGAGAGATTCCTGTCAACTTGGCTGTGTGGTACAGCTCCATCCACACAAGTCTACAAGTGAAGAAGTGATATGTTTGAATTGATCCTAGTGCTAAGTAATTGTGTATTAATGCCCACAACTTCCATTAGTTTAACCTGTTGTCATTATAAGGTAGCATAATTATCCTCTTATAGGAATGGAAACTTAGGAATCAAAAATTACTTGAGGCAGATTTGGAAAGATTTTAAAGAAAATTTTTCATGACAGAAGTCTGTACACTTAGAATAAAGTTGTGGGAAGTAGAAATAATTCACTATTTGTTAAAATAGGCTTAGACCGACTTCTGAGATATATACATGTGGTTTGAGGCAGTTCTTATGTTTAAGAAAAATAAATTTACTTAAAGAAAATGAAAATAGGAATTTGCCTCCACTTCAGAATAAAATAAGAGTTTATGTCGTGATTGTACATACATATGCAAACATAACCTATGACCACCATATACTAAAATAATTTATTGGTTGATAAGTATTTACTGAATTAATAAGAATGTGTTTTTGGAGGCAGAAAATTAGATAACGCAATGTTTTATTTTCTTACTTTTTCCTGAATGAATGCTTTAAATATTTTTACATCTGAATCTCTGTTACACCCTTGTATAGAGGTCTTTTCTAATGATCTTTCATTTTTCTATTTTATGTTTGCTGAGTGATGGCTTATAAAGCAGTAACAGTAACAAAACAACTTTAATGAATGATTGAAAAGCACATTGGCACATTGGGTCCTTAGTGATAATGCAGACCAGGGCTCACATTTCAGGTATTTTTCTTTCAGTGAAATACAATCTGGATACTGATGATTCTTTTGGTTTATTATTGCAGGTTTGTATGAGCTGTGTTAAAGCCAAGAATTTTACTGCGTCCCTGTTACAGCTTTCTATATTTTCTTACTCTTACGTTTTTTTCATAGAATGGGGACTGGTTTTGTCTGAAAGAAAACAAATTTAAACCCTCTGTGGCTGGAATCAAGTTAAAACCTCTAAAAACAAAACTACATAACTTTTCAAAGACTAATATACAAGTCTTGCCTTCACAGGTATATTATCTCAGTTCCTTTACATGAGTAATTTTAAAATAAGCATTTTTGTGCACTTTGATTTCCACCTCCCACATCATTTGTTATCTTAGTAAGCATTCCTCTCTTTGTTTCTTTGTGTCTATTTTCATTTCAGGAACTAGTACCCCTTTAACCTCTAGTCATTGTGTTGATAAATCTAAGTAAATCATGGTTAGTATAACAAACCTGTATTATTGTAAGTATTAATAAAACTTTAAAATTTATTAATGTTAGAAATGAATACAGTTCCTCTAGTCATCACATTATCAATACTTACCCTGTGTTTAAAATTGTTATTTTCCATTTATATTTTCACCCAGGTAATCAAATGAAGGCATTTTTAATCATCTATTTTTCAGAGCAAGCTGATTGATTATAGCAAATGTAATTTTCCCTCCTACTTGAAGATCCATTTTCATATTACACAAAGCATTTGAACACTGAGCTAGTGCTGGATAGCAATAGCCTGAAGATAATGTTTTTCTCTAGGAGGGAAGAATGCAAGCTTTTCTATTTTATGACATTCTGAGGTCATATATGAGTCCTTATATATCTACTTTCTGCAACTATGTCACAGTGCCATTACACACTACTTTCTTTCTAGTTTTTTTTTTTCTTTTTAATGGGCAAGGGAAATTGAATACTTATATTAGTTGGCTAGGGTTGCTATAATAATGTATCACAAACGGGGTGGTTTAAACAACAAAAATTTATTGTCTCATAATTCTGGAGGCTTGAAGTCCAAGAACAAGGTGTTGGCAGAGTTGGTTCCTTCTGAGGGTTGTTGTGGAAGAACCTGTTACAGAGTTTTCTCCTTGGCTTGGGGATGGTCATTTTCTCCTTGAGTTTTCATATCGTCTTGCTTCTGCATGTCTGTGTTTAAATTTTCCCTTCTTATAAGAATACCAGTCACATTGGGTGATGTCCTTTCCTAATGACCTCATTTTAACGTTATTAAATCTACATTGCCAAATAAGGACACAATCTGAGGTACTGGGGGTTAAGACTTCAAGATAAGAGGTTTCATTTTATTGGTGAAGGGGACACAATTCAACTTATAACAGTTGTTTTTTACTTTATTTTATCCTGTCTCTTTGTAACATATCTTGTTGTATGTTTCAAAATAACTAGAAGAGAGAATTTTGAATGTCTTTACCACAAACAAATGGTACATAGGTAAGGCACTGAATATGCTAATACTGTTTTCATGTTTACTCAGTGTATGTATATATATGTGTGTGTATATATATACATACACACACAGCACACTGTACCCCATAAATCCATAAATATGTACAATCATTATATCAATTACAAACAAAATTTAAAAATGTAGCTTCACTGTGATTAGATTGTCCAAAGAATTTAGGCTTGGCATCAACAATTCAACACAATTCAATTATTTCTTTCTTTCTTTCTTTCATTTATTTAGTTGGAGTCTCACTCTGTCACTCAGGCTGGAGTGCAGTGTCCACTCCCGGCTACCACAGACTAGACCTGTTGGGCTCAGGCGGTCCTTCCACCTTAGCCTTCCAAGTAGCCAGAAATACAGGTACGTGCTACCATGCCTGGCTAATTTTTTGATTTATTGTAAAATATCTAAAAGATCTAAAAGATTTTTTCTAAAACCTAACAGATTTTGTCAGAAAGAATCTAGTGATTTTTAAAAAGCTTATGAGTCTACAAATTTTAGCATATGAGAACAAATTATGCCTCTGGTTGCCCAGTAAATCAGGTTGGTCAGGCTTGTCTCGAACCTGCGGGTTCAGGCCATGCTCTCGCCTCAGTCTCCCAAAGTGCCGGGATTATAGGCTTGAGCCACCATACCCAGCCCACCATTCAAATATTTAATGAGCATTTATTCAGGACTAAAGCATGCTAGTTTCTAGAATCAGATAATTCAAGATAAAGAGAAAAAATGTATCTTCAACTCTCATGTGGTTGAGGAGACAAAGAAAATTATTTGAATAGAAAATAACAAGCATGATATTGTGGCACCACGGTTAAAGAGAGGCAAGACTGTGTGATTCAATTTTGGGGTGCTCAGGGGTGTCAGGAAAGGGATCAAAGAGGTGGTAACACACAGGACAAAGCTGGGACTGCACAGTGGTGAAAAGACAGGTTTTTGGGAAGAGCCACGTGAGGCCGTCCTCCAAATCTCCTACCACCTTTACGTTTTATGCACACATTCTTAGAGGCTTTTAGTTAGCTGGATTGCTGGGAGTGGTCTAGACTCTAGAAGAATGTTGCTTGCTAGAACGCATTTGCTGAGTAACTTATGTGTGGCAGGAGTTGTGTTAGATGCTGCAGAGATACAGATATAAATATAAGGCTGCTCCTGATCTGAAGAAACGTGGTATTTGCCCACGTATTCTGAGCATTCTCTGAGCTTTGCCACATTTCTGTGTGGCATGTGAGTCTGGTGTCTACACTAACTCCTTTGCCACTGGAACAATATAAATAGCTTTCATTTTTTCTCTTAAAAAATGACCAGTTTACTCCTTCTCCTTCCATGTAGTTATTAATCATTCAAGCTTTACTGTTAAAGTGAAGCATTTATTTATTGGATCAGCTGGTACTGAAGGAATTTACAGATTTTAGTATCTATTGTCAGTATTACTAGAGGCATAATTTGTTCTCATATGCTAAAATTTGTAAAATCATAAACTTTTAAAAAATCACTAGAGTTTTTCTGACAAAATCTGTTAGGTTTTAGAAAAGATCTTTTAGAACATGGGAAGAGTTAGTGTCTCGGCCATATGATGAAATGGCCTTTCTTTGTCAGACATAGTTGGTTTCATTTATGACTCAATGTGAAAAGACAGGTTCCTAAAGAAAGTTTCCACATTTTCATACTGTTCATAAATATTTTAACTTGATTTCACTTAGTGCCCAAATAAATAACCCATGAAAGGATTTGATTTCAAACCATTAATTGTCACAGATTTTAAACCCTCTGTAAGAGTCAACAGATGCAGCATTATTATGAATCATAAGAAATCGTAGCAAGATGCAATCTCATTGTCACTGAACGAGTTAAAACCAGTGAGGCAGGACTAAATTGTTGTGACATTTTCCCAGCCCCACTATTACCTGTCAAATTGGAAAAAAATCAAGGCATCAGGACAAGCTTACGTATTGATGTGCTCATTCTTGTTATTAATTGAAGTAAATGGATAAGCTTGTCCATCAACAGTAACAAACACATCTGTTCATTGTTTAAAAAAAAATCTCCTTAACCTTCTGTTTCTTGCAGGTCCCTGGGATTTGAAAAATGCTTCGTTCTCTATTCAAGAACCATGATGACTATTGTGTTTGTTCTACACTTTTTTTAATTTGCTGACAAAGTGAAATATGGAATACTGTATTCGCTTATTTCATGTTTGGCTCACAATGGATTGAGTTATATAAAGTAGGACATGGACAAATTACAAAAACCAGAACAAGCAGGGTCCCTAATAGTCTTATATAACAGCAAACACTCTACATCTGCTTTAATCCATCATCTTCTTTGCTTCTCGAATAAAATAGTGTATGTTTTTCTCTCTCTGATTTTTAAGTACAAAGAGAAAGTTTTCCATACTATAAAACTGAAAAAATTTTTGATTAGAAAGTACTTCAAAAAGTGCAAAGGAAGAAATCTCTTTGGTTATTTCATTTGTGTGTCTATTAACTCCAAAAGTACATTGCAAGCGGTGATAAAGTAAAGCTATTCTAAATCTTCTTTTGCCTGAACAAGGTGTTTGTGACAATATTTCATTGGCATGAAAATATAGAATTTATACCCAATGCCAAGCAATGTGCTAGAATTTTCTTTTAAGTTGGTAATAGAATGACTAATGGCAATAAAGTGACTAAAAAAAAGCAGCAAAATGATTTAATTATGTTCATCCGAGATTTCTAGCTTAATCAAGAATATGATGTTTGCTAGAGCTGGATTAAAGGATATGTCTGATAGTGTGGCTTATTGTTTTCTTTAGTGAAATCATATTAATAAAGAAAACTGTTTTATTCTGCCTCTTGCCTATATTTAGAATTTCTATTGAAGGGTAGAAATGACATTTCTGGAGTGTCTCAATGTTTGCAAAATATTTGCTAGTGAACCTCATGAAGTCATAGAAAGTGAAAATGCAGTTGAGTCGCTAATACAATATATCTTGTTTCACATAAGAAAATAAGACTGCTGAAAGAAAAGTAGATAGGAAAAATTATACATATGGAAATGAAAGCAGTGGTTTAGAGGTTTCTCCATATGTTTTTATGCATTATATTATTGAAAAGTTCTTCCAAGTTTGACTAAGCTCAAAGTTCTATTGATGCTTTAGCAGACGTGAATACTGATGAAGAGGGCAGAGATAACAAATTAAACCATGTCTTTCTCAATCCTGTGTTCCCTTTTGTGTAATCTATATTGGCAGTTTTCCCTCCTCCAGAAGAATCTCCCAAGTTTCCCAAGCCTTTGCCTGGAACTCCAGATTGTGGCCTTTGTAAATAACGTACATAAAGAAGGGCTGTTAAACTCTTGTTGAGTTATTTTTGTTTTGCACTTTGCACCTTCAGTGCATATGAGAACTACTCCCACACCATTTCCTGACAAACCAAATCTTGCTGTGAAGGCTGAAAACGTTAGTCAGTGGCACTCTATTTTTAGGACTTGTAATGAAGAGAAAATGTAGTGTTATAACACCCATCCAAATGCTGGCGCCCTGGTAGACGACTGCAGAGTTTTAAGAGCTAATATAGACAATTTATACAAAAAGGACCAAATTATGACCAATTCTGCAAATAAACAGACAACAGATCACTAGGAGTTGTGACGGGATCTAGCCAGCGTTTGGAAACGCCAAACATGGTGCTATTGAAGATCACAGATGTCCTAGAATAGCAACAGCAGTTACCCAGGAACTGGACTTGAAATGATGCTAATTTTAGTATTAAAAGAGGAGAGTGGAAATAAGCCCAAAAATCTCTGCTACTGCTTTGGAAATCACATTTTTAAATGCCTGTTACTTTCCAAATAATAATAGTTAACTTTTATTGATGATTACTGTATGCCAGGCACTGTTGTACGTGCTTTGCATATATTAACACATTTAGTTATGGCAAGCCTATGAAGGAGGAACTATTATTATTCTTATTTTACAGTTAACTAAAATGAGGTACAGAGGGATTAACATGACCAAGGACTCATAGCTAGTGAGGTGCAAAAATCCAGAGCCAGGTAGTCCAACTCCATTGTTTGCCTTTCTTCTGACCTCCTTACAGCCATAGAGATAACTTTCAGAAGATACCTTTCACTTTTTTGGTGCCTTCATGACCTTTCCTATTACTTCTTTTACAGCATCCAGAGGTATGAAAGAGAAAGGGGAAATTGCAACATGCCCTACTTACAGAATACCAGAGACTGGTAGAATTTAGGCATGTGGTGTTTGGTGATGTGGGGTATTCTAGCAAGGGGCCACAAGCATAGATTTTATTTTGTTGAATCCCTACTGGTCAATGTCTAACCCTTAGCTTTGTAAATTCAGCCACTGGAAATCTTTGGGATTCTGGATATGATCAATTCTAGCATTCCTTCATTTTCTTTCCATGGGTTTGCTGGGAGTTTAAAGAAGTTCAAACTTCAACTTCCCTAAAAAAACAGGGGCCCCTCCAAGTCCATGGATTCACATGATTACACATTTTACTTGTAATTAGTTGAGACTATTGTCTCTCCAATTTATACTTCTCCGGTGTCATTAGAGTGATCCAGACACTTTGGTAATCTTGTTTAAAAAAAATAGCTGAGTTGGGAATATGTTTAGTTTGGAGGAAGTGGGATCATGTTAAGTTGAGTTGGTTCCATGTTTACATTGTTATTGCAAGCTGTTCAAGTAGGGGAAACTTCTAGCAATATTCTAACACCCCCTACATCGACACATTTGGCTTCACAGTCTAAGTACAGGGTCAGAGGTTCTATCTCCATGTGAATGTATTCTTTGATGCTCAGCATCAGAAGTGTGTGGCTAGTGGAGAGGGCAAGTGTACAGAGGCAGTAGCTGGAACATTCATTTTCTGAATGTTGTGATGTCTGTGGTACTTGTAAACTTTTTAAAATTTATTATTTATTTTCTAGATATATATTCACTTCACACCTAAAATCTTGTTCAAAACTGTATATTTTTTTCCTTAAAAGTTTCTCCCCAATAACTCTATAAATTCATGCCTAATAAAAAACTTAAATTCATGGCTTCTGCTTATAGGAGACTTGTGTATATATCCAGAAACACAAATGATCAGCTTATAATGCTAAACATAAATGCCAAGTGAAGACTTACATTGACCTGTTTAGCATATTTTCTTCCTTCTAGCAAGATATATTCTTTAGGTTCTTGAGACTAAGGAATGAAGGAGTTGAGAGATATTTATTTGATTTAAATGTTTCAGAGCAGCAGGTTCTGCTGGCTTAAGGCTGCAGTTCTTAAGGTGTGGTTCTAAGACCAGGAACATCAATGAGTATCACCTGGGAAATTGTAAAAAATGTAAATTCTCAAGTCTTTCTCCAGACCTGGATAATCAGGAACTCTGGTAATAGGGCTCAGAATCTTGTTTTAATAACCCTTCCACGTGATTTGGATGCATGCTAGGTTCTGGGAATCATTGGTCTAATGCCTGTGTTTTGACAATAGTGAAAAATAAAGATCAGGCTGGAAGACTGTTATCCCCAGAAAATATTTATCTGGGAATTATCAATATTTGTTTATCTAATTCTGGATTTTCCATGTCTTCATTGAAGATCTTCTCCTCTCCTTGCTATCAAATTTTATATGCTAGGGTTGATTGTGCATACTGCTGTTGCAGTCTATCAGCCTGGATCTCCATCACATTGGAAGGAGGCAATTCATTTTCCTAATTTCCAATTTCTTGAGAAGCTCCACCCTGTTGTCTCCATATGCAGCAGACTTCTGACATTTGTGAGGAATATAATCGGAGACATTTGTAAGTCCCCAAATAACAGTCTAATTCAAAGTACTCGTAAAACAAAGAATTGTACCATGACTAATACTTTTCAACTGAGTTGCTCCTTAGTGACCTGGGATTTGTAGAACAGGAACATAAGCCTGAATTAATCATGAAGTTTGCAACTTTATTACAAATAAGGAGAGCTGGGCTGCCCCTCTTAATTCTCCTTCCATACGTATGACTGTGAACGCATTTTCTTCTCATTTCATCTGTGTTAAATGCTTTTTCTTACCTAAAATCTTTCTTGTCTATAAATTGTTTCAGCTATATAAACTTCACAATATAAAAATAAAAATGCATCTTGAAAACCTCAAAACAAAATTTGACTCCCTAGTCATAGTGGCTTCTGTTGCTTAATGGAAATATTTAAGGGGTACTTAACATTTGATGAAGTTGTATGTTCTGTCAAAGTTCATATACTCTTTCATATATATGTAAACCATAGATTAACCATTTCTTCAATTAATAAAAAAAATCCATGTTACTTTAGGATCAATTTTCACACTAGTTGAAACACATCTTTTCCTAATACTAGGAACCCAGTAAGGTTAAGGCAATTGAAAGACACATTTATAATGTCACCCAAGACTGGAAAGGTGGAAGGCACTCTAAGTATTACACAGTATAACGTTATAAGAGAAATTTAAGCAGCCAGAATTTTTTAGTTCTTCATGATTCAGTCTTGATAGGTTTCATATGTTTAGGAATGTATCCATTTCTTCTAGGCTATACAATTTGTTGGTATATAATTGTTCAGAGCAGATACTTATGAATTGTTTTTATATCCCTAGCATCAGCTATGATGTCTCTTGGCTTCTACAGTTTGGATCTAATCCCTCAGGCCTTTGCATATGCAGCAACAGAACAGGATCTGACTGAGAAGGATTGAAAATCTATCCTATAAGGGACACATGGACTATCAGGAAGGGGAGAATCAGAAGGCACAACTGAAAGTTTGTTAAGGTGATGGAGAGACTTCATCTGCTAAGACTGGTGGCAATAGAGTCATTGACTGTTGGAGAATAGTGAAAGTTGAAAAGGCTAAGGAAGCTACTACAGGACTCCATCTTCATGTGAGTTTTGTGAAATAGATATAACTTTTTAGTGTTTAGAAAAGACTTGCCAATTCATGCCTCGACCTGATCACCACATTCTATATGGAGCTAAGGAGCTCCATGAGTGCACTGATGTCATTAAAATGATCATTTCTAGCCTTGTACGATTCAAAAATTTACTATGCGAATGCTATTCTCTATGAGGCATATAATTAGTCATTTCTTTCTTTCAAATACAGAGGGTTTATATGAAACACATGTGCCAAAGACATATCTCATAATGGTTTAGGTATACTTTGAGGCTACAGTAGTCTCTTTCTTCATTGATTATGCTCAGATTGATAAATTTGTTCAAAAAACCATTCTTAGAAAAAATGATTATGTAGATAAGAAAATACCATCAAGAAGAGTATGATATTCTATCAGTAGTAATAAGAAAACTCCTGGAAAATATTTCTGTAGGGAATATTTCCCTAAGCAAACCAATAAACTGACAACTTTATCATCAGTTCTAAATGCAATAGGAAGGATACAACAACAAAAAGTTTCTGGTACTTTATTAATTATCCAGTGTTACATCTAGCTAGAAGATACCTAATCCTGGATTGTACCCCTCATCTATGAAATTAAATAAAATTTAAAAAAAGAAATTAGCAGGTGTTTTATAATTTTGATGAACTCCACACATTTGTTTAAATATTTTTGCAGTAAAATACTATTAAAATCTAGCCCTGTATTCTTTCCAGCAACTAAGATAAGCATTTAAAACTTCCAAGATAGATTCTTGCTCTTCTTTAATCCCTACAGAGCCCTTCTGCCCATTAAACTTCTTTCAAAGTCAACAGAAATGTCATATGAGGTATGAAAAGAAATCAGAATTCAGCAAACTAATCTTAGGGAAAGCTACAGCTTCTACAAATTTCATTTCATCATTTCCACATCAGACTACATTCAACTTGATCCTTTGAAGGGAGCAATAAAGGTCAAGTATACCACTAAAGTTGTTTCAAATGTTGCAAAACACATACACACACACACACACACACAAGCACACACACGTCAGATTATAAAAACAATGAAACCTTAATTGATTAATCTTGATGGCGTAAATCTATCCAAGCATGGAAAAATAATTATTAGAATATGTCACATGAAAAACTCTTATTTTAATCAAATTCTCTGAAATATTTTGAGAATACTTATTCCATTTATGGAATAAGTGTGAGAAGAAAAATATTAACAATATCAATGCAATTGTTTAATTCAGATACACATATGAAACACATATGGCAAAAGGGTGTAGAGCAGGAACAAACGGTGCTGACATTTGGTTTTTTTGTTTTTTTGGGGGGAGGTTTGAGTTGGAGTCTCACTCTGTCACCCAGACTGGAGTGCAGTGGCAGCTCCCAGTCACCGCAGCCTCGACTTGCTGGGCTCCGGCGATCCTTCTGACTCAGCCTTCCAAGTAGCCAGAATTACAGGCATGCGCTACCATGCCTGACTGATTTCTTTGATTTATTGTAGAGATGAGGTCTCGCTGCCCAGGCGGGTCTCGAACCCGTGGGTTCAGGCAATCCATTCACCTCAACCTCCCAAAGGTGCGGGATTACAGGCTGAGCCACCGAGGTGTTGACATTTGTGAAATGCCTACAATATGCTAGACACCCTACTACATACTTTATCATGCCATTGCTAATCCTGCAAGGAATGTGTGGTCACTCTTATTTCATAGATAAGAAAATCAAACTTTAGAGAGTGTAAGAAAATTACCCCGTGTTATTCAACTCTGAAACTAAAATTTATGTGACTTTAAAAAAAAAATGTACTTGCTTCTTACCAACACACAAGCTGTTGTCTTACAAATAGCATGGGCTTATAAGAAGCTATCACCTTAGCTGAGTCATTTCTTTCTATGAGAATCTATGAGACTCTGGGAGCTCATGAGAGTCACTGTAGAAACAATATGAAAACTTGGAGCTGTAGAGAATGTGTAGTTTCAGAAGAAAAAGAAAGGAAGACCCTATGACAACTAGTAACAATTAAAAGAGTGACCTTGAATACATTCTTTTTGATTTTTTCATCTAAAAGTGTTTTCCCCCCCACATTGATTCAAATAGTTTATTCATTTTTGGTTTCATATCCTGAAATTTTGCATATCACAGATGTAAGTATATATAAATAAAAACAACTTATTAGACATTCATACATCAACAAAGGTATTTTTAGATTAAGTTTCCCTTATGCTTACTTGAAATAAGCTAAGCTAGAAGAATTAGAGTTTTGAGTGTGGAGAAATAGAAGTAACTTTTAAACATGGGGCACACTGCGGAATTGACAGTTACCCTGGAGTTACTGCTACAGAAGAAAAGCAAAGAGCTGGAGAATATTAGAAGTTGGGAGATGTAGACAAAGAGGTGGGAAGGGAACTCAGAGATAGCTCTCCAATTATTGTTTTATGAGAGTGATTCATATCTTATGAGGAAGAATTAACTTGTAGATGAGGGGTCCAGGGAGTATGGTGGTAGATCACTTACCCTTCCTTCATATTCATGAGGAACCTCCAGTTTAGACTTTTGATACTATATCGTAAGCCTTTTTTGACTTTGGATGGTCCTGGAAAACACATATTTCCAGGTTTTCCTCTCATGAGCAATGTTTCTCTTTACCCAGGAGCAAAATTTAGGATTGTAGGATTCACCTACATTCAAGATTAGAAGCATCTTTTTGGTAGGCCAGCTTGAAAACTAAACCATGAATCATAACATTCTTTCTTCATAAAAATATGTTCTGTATTTTCAATGATTGAATAAGAAACTAAATTTTGAAACAAAAATTATATATATATATATTATGGGATAGATATATGTGTATATGTATATGAAATACTTTATCAGAACTGGCAATATATATGTGCGTATAGATTGCATACAATCTATGTCTATAAAACATATAGTTGGAAAAAAGTCTAGGACGTATAACTCTAGTCATTCTGAGGTAAAGGAATAAAGGAAAATATAGAGATAATCATAATTTTGTGTTTTTATATTTCGGTCCCTGCTCACTTTATAAAGCAATCTAACTTCAGCTATCAGTAGAAATATTGGTGCATTTAAAGTTGTTACTAGATTTCTTTAAATTTCCTTGATAAAATTTTGTCCAGAAGCAGAAAGTCTCAAAAGTGTCTAAGACAGAACACAGAAAGATTGAACTTGTTTTCTTAGATCCTGTAATAAGGTTTTTAAAATTAACTCCATTGGGATGTATTAGAGAGAGTAGTAAATCAAGAGTAAGAAAACCTGTGCTATTACTCTAGCCATGTCACTAGTCTTGAAAATTCTTTTTCGAGTTGCTTTACTCAGTGGTTACAAGATGTTTGCTTTCAAGAACCATGAAATATCTTTTAAAAAGGAATATTGTGTCAAAACAAATGGTTGATTATTGTATATGCTGTTTCATATGATGAGCCAAAAATTATCATCTCCTTTACTATTATTCTTGTAATATGAGCTCTTTGACATAAAATAATGTGGACATTTTAAATACATTTGACTTTACAAAAGCTCATAATATTTTTAAGAAGTCATATTTTGCCATGAACTAATAAAAACTTTTCAAGGGTTGTCACTGTTCTTTAGAGTGGCATATAGACAGCACTGTTTTGTTTCTTTTTGTTTGTTTGTTTGTTTTTGTTTTTTTGAGTTGGAGTCTCACTCTGTTGCCCAAACTGGAGTGCAGTGGCCGCTCCCGGCCACCGCAGCCTCGACCTGCTGGGCTCCGGCGATCCTTCCACCTCAGACTTCCAAGTAGCTGGAACTACAGGCGCACACTACCATGCCCGGCTAAATTTTTGATTTATTGTAGAGATGAGGTCTCGACAAGTTGCCCAGGTGGGTCTCGAACCTGCGGGTTCAGGCAATCCACTCACCTCAGTCTCTGAAATCGCGGGATTACAGGTTGAGCCACCGAGTCCAGCTGACAGCACTGTTTTTATCTACTGATCCTCAGTCTCTTTATTGGAAAATAAGGGAGTTAAACTAAAGAACCTCTAAATTATGATTTTATGGTTTCATGAAAGAGCTATCTCATGTTTTTATTACTTAGCTGAGTAAAATGCACAGTTATTACCTTGTCCTGTCTCTCTTTAAACACTATAAAAACTCACCCTATTGTTTAAAGTTCACTATGTTAATGTCATTGACACTTCAGGAGTTAATATCTTTGGGTAAAATATACAATTAGTCATTTATACAAGAGATTGACCATCCGTATACTAATCCGTAAATTAAATATTTTTCAATGAAGTTTAACATTAGGAAAATATATTCTGCTCTCTTTTCAAGAAATAATTTGTGCTTTGGAAAATAAAATTAGCCAAATTATGTCATTGCCTTGCATGAGCATTCTTTAATGGATTTACTATGAAGCAGATACTATGCAAACACTATTGTATTTAATCCTCACACCTCTATAATGAAGATGACATTACATCAAATTTATAAATGAAGACTCAAGATGTTAAAAACAAATCTAAAGACTCAATTTATAGTAGTATTCAATTTTTTCTCTGTGGTCAAAGCTATTTTTTTCTTTATATAGATGTTTCCAAAATTGTTACCACTGAGCTTCCTCTGTCATGTTGGCTTTACTCCCTAGAATGGTTCATCTTTTACCACTTTTTCTGCCAAAGCTTTATCTATTCCATTTCAAGTGCCAACCACTTTATACTTCCAAAAGGAATTGATCTCATATTTTTTGAACCCTCAGAGCACTATATTTGTGTCATATCTTTGTCATTTGTCACAGTGAGCCATATAAACTCTAGAGTTTTCCATTATCTTTCTACCTCTCCCTAAGTGATGATAAGTACTCTGAAGAGTCTGTGGTGTCAGCTTTGCCAGAATAAGGTGCATGTGCTCACTTACAATGTGATCATCTCATATCTCTAGGAAAAATGAGATGACAAAAAATTTTTTAAAAACATAGAAATATCCAAGGATCAAAGAAAGTAAAGTTTTTGCATAACCAAAGCTATGCTATTACCTTACTAGGTCATTTACTATAGGAGTATTTTATTGTTCCAATCCCCAGTCCAATCTTACACACCATATGATCTTTCTCAATTTCTCCTATATCTGAAGGCTGTTAAAAGAGTCTACCTTCCCCAACATCCAGTGGGGGGGAAAGCTTCAATATGAAGTGTTTTTAAATAATAGAGGAGCTGTATTTTCTTCCTGAAATTTACCAACCTAGATATATAATGCTATTGTGAGAAAATATTCCAAGGGATCAGGAAGGTTTTTTCAGAACATGTGAGCATTAGAGGTAGCTGGTCCAAGGAAAGTAGCAATATAGCAAACATTAAACCAAATAAGTAAAACGTAGGGAATGATCTAGATCTATGAATTGGAAATAGGAACATTTAAAAGCTATTGTGTGAATTGACACAACTTTTTAATATATCTCTAGACAATTCATAATGTTCATAACAAGAGCTGATGAACTGACCTCTCTTACGGTTATTTTCACTAGTTCTTTTTTTTTTTTCCAAAGTTATTCCAAAGTTGTATGAAACAGTGTATGGAAGATAAATGCTTGATCTGAAGTACTTGAATAAGAAGTTTAATACTCAAACAGCTACACACATAGCTATAGGAAATTAAAAATGCTTTCTATTATGGTTATCAAGAACAAAAACATTTTTGGCTAAATCTAGCCCGTCCAAATCTTTTTATGTTAAGAGGCTAAATATATGGAATTATTAACGAAATGTATACATCTGAAAAACTGTAAACTGCCATTTATTATTCAAAACATTTCATGTATCCTATCCGACAATATCATCAATATGATGACCTATAAAATTAAAAGGAAATACTATAGTAGTTCTAAGTCCAATAAAATGCTTTCTGTGCTGCTTAACTTGGCCCATTGTGACATCTGCGAACAGGAAGTTTGAATGGCAGCTGTCCCTTGTTTCTCCTTAATTATGAAAAGTTTTATAAGAGTGTTGTTTGTTTTTTCCCCCCTACCTCATTCATTAAAACTAGTAATGTTGAAGGAAGGAGGCTGGCAGAGATGCGTCTTTGGGCACATGCAGAGCCCAAAGATAGGATGGAGGGTGGAGTAGATCTGAAATAAAGCAGAGGGAGGAGTCTTTGTTATAATTGTGCAAGCATGGTGTTGGAAAACTAGAAATAAGTAAAAAGGCTGGAATTTCGCCACAAGACTTGAAGTTTCCAGTCTTCCCTGTGACTCAGAAGAATCTAAGACGTTACAAGAGGGCAGAGCATGAGGCTCCAAGGTTCTCATGTTCAACTTCCTGGAAACATTGACTCACCTAGTTTTAATTGAGATCATTAAAATTCTCATTGTGAATATTCACCACCAAGGAGCCAAGTGGTAAAGGTTGTAGGCCTTATAAGATTAAAAAAAGAATCCAATAATTATGAAGAAGAAATAAGTGCTAAAAAAGAATATTCACTAATAAGAAATATAAACTAAATGTCCATATTTTCATACATTTATAACTTAATTTACTTGATGGATGAATTTCTAAGTTGCAAAAAAAACATTAAAATGGTTAAAAATATTTTAATAAATATGATATGCACTGAAACATACTCATATTTCTCATATGCTTCCAATAAAACTTTACCCCTGGGATAAATACCAACCTGAAATAACACTTGGCTCAGGTTTTTATGGGTGTTAGGCATTTATTGAGTAGCCTTCATTTATTTTGAAAGCTGGAAGCTTGGTATTGCTTTTAGGTGAGTTGAAATGTGATTTGATGAAGAGGGAAGTTCCCAACTTAACTACTGTCTATTTTGAATTTAATGGCTTCTTTTTTATTAATAACTTCCTTGTGTAGGGAGGCTCAATTGTTAAAAAATATCACGAGTTCCTAATTGGACAGTTAATCCTATTTTTTGCATGGCTAGTCAATTTAGTACAGTAGGAATCAGAGCAAGTGCTCACTGAGTAAATTAGTTGAAATATTTGCCTTTAGTTTTCTCTGTTCCCATCATGTCGCGCTGAGAGGTCTCGACATGCACATTGTCAAACCAGCCTTATGGTTCGGAAGAATGGACAGTGATTTTGGGGACACTTGGGAAGTTGATTTTTCTCTAAAGCATTTTAATGATGGCACATATAATAGCATCATTAGAGACATGTTTATGCACTCCTTTTAGTTGCTTTGGAGAAAGCAAGCACTTTCCAAAAATTGTATAAATCATCATTTATATGTATGCATGAGTTTGATTTTCAGATGGCATCATGAGAAAGTAGTTTTTGCAGGTGAAGTTGCTAAAAAAAATGGAGCAACTAATGTAAAGGAGAATTGGAAAGGAAGAGAGACAATGATACTAACTTTAGAACCTAACAGGGTTGGTCTCTGGGAAGTAAAACTCTCCAGACAGAGATTTAGAATGTTCCTGCCCTGAAGCAGTAACAAATGAAAAAAGTCCTAGGTCATGTTCTCAGTGAGTGCATACTCATTCCTGAAAATCTCTGGAATCAGATATATCATATTAATGTTTATTCACCTTTCTTATTGACTCACCTACTATAACAACACTCCAACAGAACCCAAGCTACAGTAAAGATCAACAAATGTCAGCCTGCAAGGCCTCCTGTATCCCATATTGAAGGAACAGCTTTTATCCTGAGTTGAGTCTGAGGTCGCAGGGCTATATGGTGGTGGGTTGAAATGACCATCAGGTAATTTGTTATCACCCTGAGGACAATAGAAAACAAAAGGAAATACAAATTCTCATGAGGGGATACAGAGTAGACACCTAGAAATGTTCACAGAGCTTATTTAAACTCGAAACAGGTTCCCAGAATGACTTAAACTTATGTCATGTAGCCAAGTCGTGAGCAAGGCCAGGTGGCCAAGCACTCATCTACAAAATAGAAAAAGGAAGATCCCCACGGTCATGGGGCTAGGATTGGCCAAAGACAGAAAAGGATCACGGTGCCATTCTCTTTGTTCCTCACTCTGAACCTCCCCATTCTTATCCTACAAGATTATATATTTATACATACACCCTGGAAGGGCTGGCTGTGGGTAGAGGGACAGTTTTAGTTCCCAAGCCACAAGGAGGTGAGGAACTTGCTCCGGAACATGCAACAACTAAGTCACTGAGCACACTCCTTAGTTGTGTTGAGATCTCCTCTCTGGATAAGGGAAGCAATGTGTTGGCATATCCTCTGGCTAAAGCTCCTTGTCACATCTCTGAATGGAGCTGATTAGACAGTTTAAAATTAGTCTAAGAATCATTTCTGGAAAGTGCTTAGCATAAAATGCAAACAGCATCTTTTAAAATTTGTCACAAATAATAATACCTAACATTTATTGGATGTTCACTAAATACCAAGGCTTGCTATACGGTCTGCACTCCAGAATCCTGGTTCCTTATCTGCAGATTCAAACAACTGAGGATTGAAAATATTTGGAAAAAGCAAAATAAAGGAAAATAAAATTAAACAGTAAGTGATAACACATATAAAAATAATACAGTATAGCAACCACATAGCATTTTCATTATATTAGGTATTACAAGTAATTTAATATATTTAAATTATACAGGACAAGGATTTAAAATATACAAGAGGATGCTCATATGCCGTATGCAAACACTACATCAGTTTTTATAGGTGACTTGAACATCTCTGGGTTTGGGTATCTTTGAGGGTTTTATTATCTTCAGCAAGTCCTGGAACCAACACCCTGCAGATACCAAGAATCAACTAAAGTGAGGAAACTGAGAGGCTCAGATGAAATTTAATTTACCTATGTGTACATCTAGTAATGGTTCAAACACTAGACTGAGCACTTTGACATTATATCATACAAGACACTTCTGGAACAAATTATATATGGGCACATATTTAAGTTTGATTTGGAAATACCAAAATCTCAGAGATATCTCTAAAGGAGAAGGAAGTAAAGGATGTACTTCTAACTCTTCAGATATGTCTAGCTTTCAACCCGACTTTTCCATTTCTACTGTCATCCAGGAACAGATCCTATTACACCTCATCTGGATTATTGCTATTCCCTTCTAAGTGGTCCCTTCATCACCTCACAGTGCCTGGCACGTGTGAAACACCTAGTAAATATTAACTGTTATCATTGGCTCAGTAAAGATTAAAGGTTGACCATGGAAAGAAAACATTGCCAACTAATCTTTTTTCCACATTCAAAATCAGTTTCCCAACCCCTTCTCCTGTTGCTTCCATCAGTTTTAGCAATATTGTGATGTTTCTTAGATGTCTTGCAGTTTAAGAGCAAAATAACAAGTTGGTAAATATCTGGCCAGGGGCAGGTTTCTATGCCCAAAGCAACTCAGTTTCAATCCATAGCACCTTGAGTAAGACTTGAAATTTGGCAAGAAAAACTAAATGTTCAGTAACTGAGATGTCCTCAAACAAGCAACTGACAAACAAAGAAAAACATATTCTAGAGATGGATATGCAGAGTATATACATGTGGTAGTCACTGAAAGACACATTCCACAGGTTAATTACATGAATATAGCCACACATTTTTTAGACTGACTCCTCTTAGTAGGCTAACATTTACTAACTAAGAAATCTTGAATCAAATATTGGGCTAAAATGTCATTACCTAAACCTGATACTTTTATGCCTTTGTAGAGTTAGCAGCAGGGATTCTGAAATAATATATACATAAATTGGCCTTTATAAAGCTTCCTGAAGCCTTCGTAAAACAATATTGAAGGTGGGTGCTCTTCTGATAAGGGGCATAAATTAAAAACTAGGTAAGCATCTGTAGCAAATAAACTGAATCAATCAATTTAATAAACTGAATATTGAAAAATACTATTTTTTGTTAATTGTTAGAATGATTTGAAAAGTAAGGAAGGAGGGAGAGAAGGAGGGAGAGGAAGAGAAAAAGCTTTAAGAAAGTGAATGAGAAAGAAATAGAGAAAGGAACCAAAAACCATTTTAAACTAATATTTTGGTTTAGCTGTACGAGAGTTAAAGAAAATCATTTTTTCATATCACAGATGGCTAAAGAAATTTCACCTAAGTCATGTCTGTCAAAAGAATATCTGCATGCACTAAGTAGTTTCTAGTGAGATGGTCTAATAGTGAATAAGAAGACAGTGAGAAGGGTCTGACACTTGAAAGGTCTTTGACAGTCTGTGGCTGATTGCTGATAGTGTTAGAATAGACTTATTATCAGCTTCTATGCACCTTATCAGAATGAACATGCCTCTTTGAAAATTAAAGTATATGAAAAAGGACATCTTGTATTTCGTTTTTGATAGTTTTCCCCAAAATGCACATTTTTAAAAAGAGAGGAGAAACTCCTTATCATTTAAAGTACTTTTTCTACTTGATTGATTAAGTTCTCTTTTCTCCTTTCTGTGGGTGGGGGCGTGGAATGGGGGTGGGGGTGTGCGAAAACCCATGAAAAATCCAGAGGTAGAGTCAAAGGCATATTGTTGGCATTATTCAAAACTAGAGTAGGAAAATCAGACCGGAGTATTTTAGATTTGAAACAAGGAGTTTCATGAACCCAAAGAAAAACACAAACAGCAGGGAATTTTTAAGCTTTCTTTGTTTGTTCCTTTGTTAATATCTTGCTCTGCTAGGTTTACAAATCCTAAATAAATAGAAATTAGTGCTCCTTCCTTTGCAGTCCATTTGCTTTAGATGTTTGCCTTGAGGGACATTTGTGTATTCTGCTAATGGCTGCAGCAGAGTGCTGTCTCATTTTCATTCTGGCAAAAAAAGGCCGTCACCATGGTTACAGTTTCATTTGCTAGAGAGAAACTGATGGCTGTTAGTGATCCCATCATAAGCAACTTCTGTCAGATTTCTTATCAAGTAGACATATTTTGACAAAGTGAAAGATAACACCGTAATAAGAGAACTGAGTTGCTACTCTATGTAATGAACCATTTAGCATTAAATGAAATGTGAAACCACATTTTAAAAACCGAAGGTGGGGAGAAAAAGTAATATTTATAATTTACACACACACAAAAGTATTCCATAGCAGAGTAATGATAGCTTGTTTTCCTTTTGTTGTCACTGTAACTATACCAGGATAACATTGATTTATATTGGGGGTTTCAAGAAACCATCAAGCAACCACTCACAGCTTGCATGGGAGAATATCAAACTTTTACATTGACCATTTACCCTAGTGGAGCTCAAAGCCATACCAGGAGCCAAATGTTAGGGTGGTGGGTGAAAATATTCTGATAAAAGACCTAGTTCAACGTTGTGCCCATAGGGGACTATAAATTCGTCTTGCTCTGCAGTGAGGGTATTCTAATCCCAAAGTAGATAACCGGGATCCATTGATGCACCTTGTCTATGTTTATGAGCCATGTGATGTTCCCAAAGGATAGCCAAGAAGACACACACTGATAGGACCACAGAGAAACATCTAGCTCCTAGGTTCCCAGGTAGGCATCAGTAATAGCACCCAGGATCAGTTCACATGGAGAAGGTGGGGGACAGAGAGTTAAGGTTACAAAAGATGGATTTAAGGTAGTCAAGCAAAGTTCCTGACAGTTCCTGATCTAGTGGATTGTGTCTAGGCCTCTAATGGACACAATTGATGTTATTTTCTTAAATTTAACAATAGAGACTAATTTAGAAAAATCCCCTAAGGAACAGTCCTTAATGTATTTTCTTTTTCTGACTTTTACAGTTTGATTCTGTCTTGGCTTGTAACGTAACCCAAGCAATGATAAACAGAGTATATATTTTATCTCAAAAGGGGAAAAAATGATCCCACTTACATGCAAGATAAAGGGACCGAGTTTCCCCTGCCGGTACAAAGATATGGGACTGCTCTTTAAAAATATCTCTTTGGGGACAGGCACAGTGACCACGTATACTCCCAAGGCCAAGGTAAGAGGATCCTTTAAGGCCAGGAGTTCAAGGCTGCAGTGCACTATGATTGTGCCACTGCACTCCAGCCTGGGCAACAGGTTTAAAAAAAAAAAGCCTATCTGAACAAATTCTCATAGACTTTTAGTATGGGAAAAATAAAATGCTGACATATTTCTATTACTTTTCTGTTCATTGATAATGCAAGATTTTTCACTACAAATGAAAGAAAATATATGGGATAAAATGAAATTTTGAAGTATATTCTCTTCCTTTTCAGTTTTAAAGGAAGATTGCTTTATTTATTTGAAATAATTTCATTTTGTTTTATTTCACATTTTATCTTATCAATGAAAGCAGCAATATGATCAGGGAGTGCAAACCTTACTCAGAAGTAATATGGATGAGATCTATTTCTTCCTGAACATGCTATTTTCCAATTTTGAATGTTTCTACCTGTGATATCCACAGATGTGTGCATATGAAGTGTGAAAACCCTGGTTGTTAATATGGCAACGAGAATAACCAAATTAATGGCCACTAATAGAAACCTGCTGTAGCTAAAGCCATTTACTAAAAATCACGTAATTTAGAAATCAGTACTTTTATACTTTTGAAACTATTGGTTATTATTCCCCTCTCTAAAATATAGTATTGCAAGAAGTTTACTGGGTCTGCACTTTTAAATATCCATTTCTAAGCCCTTATGACTAACACTGCAGAGTGACACAGTGTTTTAATGAACATACATATAATTCCTTATTTTGTTGCCAAGGAAACCTTAAAATTCATGCATTCAAATCTCTTGTAAGGCTTGAAAGAAGTTTTTTTCTTAATTTAATCTAATTTAAAAGAGCTGTCCTATTATTTACTCAGTAGCCAATCAAGAGTAGGGATACTGGTTTCAAAGTTTGTGTTGTGTCAGGTAAACAATTGCACAGAAAAATATATTATTTCATTTTAATTCAAAGAATATATTACCTTAGATTTATAAAGCACAAAAGAGATCAAATCAATTTATGAACATTACATTAGTGACAGTTCCTCTATGTTTGCCTAACAAAATGGGAACAAATACAAGATATACAACTTACAACACAGATTTTTCTCAATTACAAAGTAGAGTTGTTCCTGAAAAACTGAACATAAATCCCAATTTTCCTGGTCACATACAATAAATTGGAAATTGTTTGCAAAAGGGAGAATATTTTCAATGGAAAAAGCTGTAAACAAAGAACATAGCAAGATGGTACATGATCTCCAGCCGGGCTTTGCCCCAAGGACATCTGCTCTTGGCATGGTTTTCAGGGTAGGAGAGAAATTCCTGGAATCAAAAATGCTCAATTTAATATTTCTTTCAAATAAAGATAGATCTCACATTGCCTCTCTGCCAACTCAACACAAGACTGGCTGATCTGAGAAGCACCCAACCTTGAAAATAGAAACAATCGTGGTAGAATTGACATTAAAATAGTCATAAACTCCACTCTAAAAAAAGTTCCCAATTATGATTATTCTGAACTAGAAAATAACCTCTTCAATATATATTTGTCCAAATAAAGAGGACAAACGAAACCTTATAAAGAGAAAGTCAATATTTAAAGAGAAAATTTAATCCCTTAAAAGATTCCAAAAATTTCCTTCAAAATTACCATATTGTCACAGATATTTCCACCCAACTCAATTAAATTTCATTCTTCAATTTTCTAGTAGACTTTCTTTTTTAGATAAATTTTAAGTTCACATTAAAATAGACTGGGAAGTACAGAGATTTCCCATATACCTTAGACCCCCACTCATGCATAGACTCCCCCATAATCAACACCCCTCACCAGAGTGGTGCACTGTTAACAATTGATCAACCTACATCGACACATTATTATCACCCAAAGCTTACAATAAGCTTCACACCTCTTGTAGTACATTCTGTGTATTTGAAAAATCTGATAAAGGCCTAACATCCAGTATTTACAAGAAACTCAAATGTACCAAAAAGAAAAAAAAAATCACATTACAAAGTGGGCTAAAGACATTTGTAGACACCCAAGTAAGAATGGCCATCATTAATAAAACAAAAAACCGACAAATGTTGGTGAGGATGTGGAGAAAAAGGGACACTTTTACACTGCTAGTGGGAGTGCAAACTAGTTCAACCTCTATGGAAAAAAAACAAACAAACAGGTGAAAATTTCTAAAAGAACTAGAAATTGACCTTCCACAACCCAACAATTCCCCTTCTGGGAATATACCCGCAACTCATATGACAAAAAAGATAACTGTGCACGCATGTTTAGTGCAGCACTATTCCCACTAGCAAAAACATGGAACCAGCCATGTTGCCTATCGAAAGTGGACTGGACAAAAAAAAAAAATGTGGTACATATACATGATGGAATATTATACAGACATAAAGAAGGATAAAATTATTGACTCTCCAGCAACTTAGATGAATTTAGAGACTATCATCCTCAGTGATCTACCACAGAAACAAAGATCTGAGTACCACGTGTTCTCACTCAAAAGTGGACCCTGGACATCTTTCATAATACTACAAAAGGGATTAGCCGTAGCAGGACACTGCTGGGGGCAGGAGGACACGTGACATCAATAAGAGTACCTGATCCTAATCCAGGCAAGTGAGGTCCAATGGGAGGCCCAAACTTCACCAGTATGTGAACTACTTCTGTACCCTATCCGGATATGTACCGCACATCTTTAAAAGAAAAAAGAAAAAAAAAAGTCTAATGACATGTATTTACAACTACGGTATCCTACAGAGTAACTTCACTGCCCTAGAAATCCCCTGTTCTATGCCTATTCCTTTAACTCTCCACTCCCTACCTCCCTACCCCTGTCAACCACTGATCTTTTGTGTGTCTTCGTAGTCTAGCCTTTTCCAGAATGGCATACATTGGGATCAAATCAGATTAGCATCTTTCGCGTAGTACGATGCATCTGAGATTTTTTCCACGTCTTTTCATGACTTGATAGCTCATTTCTTTTTAGCACAATAATATTCTATTGTCTGGATGTATCACAGTTTATTCATCTATTAACCGACTGAAGGACATCTTGGTTGCTTCCAAGTTTTGGCAACTATGAATAAGGCTGCTACAAAGATGCATGTGCAGGTTTTTGTGAGGACGTGAGAAACTGTCAAACTATCTCCCAAAGTGGCTGTACAATTTGCATTTCCATCAGCAATGAATGAGAGTTCCTGTTGCTTCACATTCTCGCCAACATTTGGTGTTTGTCAGTGTCAGTGGATTTTTGGCCATTGTAGTAGGTGTGTAATGGTATCTCATTGTTGTTTTAATTTGTATTTCCCTGATGACATATGATGTGGAGCATCTTTTCATATGTTAATCTGCCATCTGTACAACTTCTTTGGTGAAGTGTCTGGTAAATGTAAGTTCCCAACTTTTAGAGGAAAAAAATCCTTTCATATGTAAAAGTCTGTTTTAATCACTTTTACAACAATGTTTTTTCTCTGAATTTTCATGAAAATTGTACAATATTTCTACTTATTAATAATATCACTTCATAGGTAAATTCATTTTTTGCATGTTTTAAACAACTGCTTTACAATGAACTTAATTCTGAACGTAAGAAGTTATATAATTGCTATATAATATAGAACTTCTGCTAATTTATGTTGAGGTTTTTCAATAAAGTAGTTTTTTAAGATTAGCATTTTTAGGATACTAAAGACCACATAATAATAGAATTTTTAAAACAAAAAAGTGTCTATAATTTTTTCTAATTTTTTAAATTTTAATTAAATCATTCCTAGTCTTTTTTTGCACATGAAATACATAATAACATAAGGTACACGCAATTTTGAATAATTTAAACATTTTACTGAGTGCATAATGATCTGCTGAAACTAAATATTATAATTTAAGCATTTTATATTGTTGGACAGTTGGATCATTCTCCATTTTTGCTATATTTCTTTGCAATGGATATCCTTTTGTATATGAATTTTTCTCTCTGTTTAATGAAAAAATTTCAAAAGTGAGATTGTAAGAAGGAAGTAAACAAATTGTCTTTTGATTGTTCATCTTATTTGGAATTTTTAAAATGAAGTTTGTTTTAAACTGTGGATGGATTTTTAAAATTTTCTTTCTGTATTTCATTTTCTTTTGGGTTTTTGTTTAATTTCAATTAGTTAGATGGTGTGTTGCTTAAGCAGTTAACTTAAAGGTTTTTCTCCCCAACGAATTGGTTTTTAGCTAATACTTAATATTGGGATTTTAACATTTGCAATTAATCTGTACAATGTGTAAATATTTTCTATTTATGGCTATCACAAAAGCTAATTTTTCTGTTTTTAGTTTACTTACAATAATGGTTATGTGTACTTTAAACTCCCATTAATATATTTTATAATTATGCCAGCAGTCCCTTTATGGGTCAAGCATAAAGAATTATAAATCCATGTATATCAAATTATTAACCATATAGAACCAAACTCATTTGTTGTAAAAGAATGATGCAGAAAACCATAACTGCCTTTTAAAATATAAAATAATAAAGGGTTGTTTTAGGTTTTTTTTAATGCTGTTTGAAATTTTCAACCTAAGATGTCAGGAACATCATTATTCAGAATCTCAACCACAGAAACCAGGATTCAGAATTTAAACTGAACCTATGTGCTTGGAAGAATAGAGGTAATGGTGTTATTAGAGCTAGAAAGTGATTATATATCTGTATTTTTATATAAGTTCCATGTCCAAAAAAAAAAAAAAAAAATTCTAGCATGTGGATGTGTAGTAAAGTCCAAGAAAGTTTGTTAAAAATTACGTGTTTCATCAAATATTTTACCAATATAAAGAGACTTTCATAGCATATAATTTCCACTCACATATTGTACTGTTCTAAAAATATGTACTTGAGATGGAAAATTTGGTTCCATCAGATATTATTTTTGTTACTATTAAGTGCTATCATTTAGTCCAATTATGGTGACTGGCTTTCTTAAAAAAAAAAAAATCCGATTCATATTTTCAAAATATTTTGGACAGTGGAAGATCAATGAAGAAAAGGAAATTTGGGCTTTGGTAAATTATTTTTCATTTTCAAGTTGAAAAGGAGAACTACAACACAATTGTTAAAAAATAGCCATCTTAATTTTGACTCTACAAAGACCCGAATCTCTTTCAAATAATCTAGTCCTTAAACCACAGTTCTACAGTCAACAATAAGAATAGTCAGTTCACCAGTTTTAAGTTTTGGCTTCTCATTAAGGAAAATTAAATTAGATGTTGAAACCAAAAATTAGTCAGCAGCATCTGTGGTTTGCTCATTCTGACTTCTGCCTGAAATTGAAAATTACTTGATGAACCCTAGTTTTTTTTTACCTAATCCCTACATTATAATGAAAAAATGACCCCAGTTTTATTTAATACTGTGCATGGCAGAAGCATATTTGAAAAATTATCCTAATCAGCAAAGGTAAAATTGAGATAATCTGAAGGGCCATGCATCCAGAGTATTTACTAAAAACTAGCTCCCAAATGTAAAAAAAGAGATGACCAAAAAAAGATTATTCAAGGCACAAACCAAAACATCAACTAACGTATAAAGCAATATAGATAGATAGGTAGATAGTATAGATAGATAGATAGATAGATAGATAGATAGATAGATAGATAGATAGATAAATAGATAGGTAGATAACAAATACTCTGAAAACAGCAGCATTTGGTAAAGCCAAGAAAACAAATAGTATCATAATAAATCAGGTTTTCTTCTTGCAAGTTTCAACTATCTATGAAGTAAAATATCTGCAGATTTCTCTGGTTTTGTTCCTTTTAATACTTGTTGTATAGAATTGCCCAGACAAACCAAAATTCTCTCTGAATTTCAGTTTATCTCCAAAACAACTGGATGGAAGAGATCTTTATGCATCTCCCTATGCATTATAGTTTACATTATGTTCAATGTGTCCATCATAGTAAAAAAAAAAAAAGGTTTCTTATACAGTTTTCAATCCTTGAAAAGAATGTTCACTGAAGTCACAAAAATGAGGCTATAACTTCTAATTCCTGATATCTTGTCATGTCTTGTATCTTATAAGACCACAGGGCAAAATTCAAATCCATAATCTCAGTTATTGCCAAAATTATGCTTAAAGTATAAAGAGTATAAGTCAGCCACCTCTTTATTCTAGTTAAAAACTGACCACTTTTCTGTCTGAAGTTGTACTTACTACAGTCATAATGGAAAATCGTAGAATACCGAAATAGAAGCTGAATGGTATTAACAGATGTGATCTCATCAGGGTTCCATTTGTTAAAGAAAACATTGAATATTAATTAAAAGTTAATTAGAACTAATTGCCAATTAGAAAGAAAAAGTAATTTGAAGCTACCCAAAGCCCTTCTATTATTATTACCTTTGAGAATCCTGCACACCCAAGGGCTGCCGAGCACACCACCTTTCCTTACCTTGGTATCACTATTATATCCATTGTGTTACAGTTAACTCACCGCATTAAACTACAGATTATCGTACCCAAACACATAATTGCATAACTCATGGAATACAGTCACAAAATAGGAGTTAGTATTTTATGGAAAGGGTTAGGGTTCGGATTGCAAGAAAGCAAGAATAGAAAAAGAAGGGAAGCAACTGTAATACTTTTTAAATATTATGGAGGATGGCACATTACAATGATCCTGGCTCTATGTTGAGTGCTTAACCCACGTGTATTCTTTTCACCGAGAATCCAGAGGTGGTAACACACATAATGCAAGCCTAAACTAAATATGATATGATCCCCTCTTCCTAATGATTAAATTCCTTAAAGATGGCAAGCAGTGTGAACATAAGGGCTTTTTCCTAGACTTTCCAATAAAGGAATCACTCTTCCTTACTGGGGTGGAAACTGAGAAGAAATGAGGCCAAAACTGGTGGCCATTTTGTCAGAGAAGGCTGAGCCTGAAAGATGCGATGGAGATAAAGCTCTTAGACATCCTTGGGCTTCAAGCTAGCCATGCCTGGAATCTGCCATTTTTATTTTCTGAAGGTAGTTTGGGTTATGTTTCCAGTCCCTGAAAACTACAAATATCCTATTGAGACAACAACCTTTTAAATATATTTATAAAATAGATGAAAAAAAGAATGTAATATACTAATATGTATTTTACACTATATATATTTTATACTAAATATACTATAGCATAGTGTACTATACTCATATTTTTCTTAGAGTTTAGCAATATATAATCTTCCAAGAAAACTACTGCTTCTGAACCCATTCCTTGGTGTTGCTCTGAAGATGTCAGGTAGACACGCTCAAGAAGATTATGGAACTCTAGAAGTTTAAGTTTCTTAGCAGTTAGACTGAGGGCCTTAATCCAGGAATGCATTTCTCATGCATTAGGTCTCATCCACAATAGATTTTCATTCGCTTGAGACCTAGATAAGATTTAAATCATTGACTTAATAGAAATAGTATTTTTTTTTTTTAAGGAGGGAATTTCATGTATCAGAGAAATGACATTTTGCTTTGTTTTTCAAGAAAATGCTTTGGGTTGCACTTCTCTGGCCTCCCTTTTGTGCCCCAGTTTGGAGAATCTGACTTTAATCATCTATATAGCAGATAACTAGTAAGTATAAGAAATCCACTAATATTTTAATATTCTGCTAAGTAAAAATGTAGAAATAGATGACTAACATAAATTTTCTTAATTTTTATCCTTTGTTTTAAAGTCCTTCTCTGATTCATTATGAGTATTCATATATCTTAATATATGTTGTTAGAAAGTGAACCATGATGCCACAAAGATTGATCCTCTCATTTAGTCACAATCTCTACCAAATGAAGCCATGATTTTTGTGTCTCATTGACATAACTTGAAAGACTGACAATTTCAATTCCATTTAATGCAAAAACATGGAAATTGATTAGAGATACTAACCATGCTAACTATGACTTGGTTTGCTTATTTATGACTTGTGATTTAGAAATCTTTAAATAGAAATGAGTGTAGAACAATTCTAAAATTCATATTTTTTAAGTTACAGACAAATTTTTTGTTTGTTTTTGTTTTTGTTTTGCCTGGAGATTTCACTATCTAAATAGGGTATAACAATGAAAGAAAAAAACCAAAATTTGCCTTTTCAAACATTCTTGGCTTAAATGCTGGACTGAGTTCATATAGTTTAAAAGCTTGTCGTTTATTAGAAGTATTATTAGTCTGAGCCTTCAGGCAGTTTTAAGAAGGTTACACAATGAAATGAAATTCACATTACTGAATCTGGAAGTTTCATTCTGACCTAAAAGCTCCATCAATGAAGTTTAAATGTGGCACAGAAAGGTTGCTCAGATTTTCAATACCTTAATAGCATTCTTGCCTTGGAGGCTGTAAGAAATATTTAATATTTAACTTGTGATTCACAATGGCAATGTGCTTTTTTTTTCAAGTTTCCATATCTTTAACTTTTTGAGAAGATTCCATAAGAAATGTGAATAATCTGATTTCCATATATAAAATCTTTTCCAATATGGTATTCTTTAATTATGGTGATTTTAATAGCCTGTTTCAAAGGGAAAAATGAGTCATAAAAATATTGACCAATCAGAATTCTTACAAGAACTCCTTTTGAGTTTATAGAGAACTTCATCTTTAGAACTTTTCTTTAGGTATCAGAGATTTCTGATTTATAAAAGATACACTTAAAAAGTGTTAAAACACGCATGCACACACACAGATTAGGCAATAGATCTAAATTATTTGCATCCTACAAATTCCATTCTACCTAACATGACTGCATTTGTGTATTTTAAATAGACAATTTAAAAATGCTCTATTCTGATATACAGCTCATATTAAGATACATTTCTGTTTTCAGAATAAGTTTTATTCAGTAAAATATGTCTGTTTTACAGAACACTGAAAACTATATTTAAATTGTATCTTTAAATCGCCTCTATGCAGAGATGTCTTTAAAATTTGTTCCTAAATGCCTAAATTCTTATTGTTACTATGTATACAATTTCATTTCTTGTGTAACTTTAGTTAGTTACAAGTCACAGCAACAGTGGCACAGATAATGTAAAAATGACAGACAACACGAGCATCGTTTATATTTATGTCTGGAACACATTTTCTCTGCCCTTCCCTCCCCTCACCCACCCCCAGAACATTTACCTTCCTAATTATGTTTTACTCAGTCTAATCTTTAAATTAATTTGAATTCCCTAGGCTTGCAACTGACAGTGAGAAGAATGGAAGAGAAAATTTCCTGAAGGGGAGGAGAAATTAGATTAAATAATAATGATCACTCGTGTTCCTTGACCACCTCAGAGTTCCTTTCACTGAGTTTATCCCCACTGTTGTGAGCTGGATGGAGAAGTTATGTATTAGAGACACACCATGTCTGCCACTCTCAACTCTTTCAAAGAAAACTGGGGCTGCTTAACAGGGAGCCAGCAAGACCAGGGATTTGGGGATTCTTTGCTCCCTAATGTGACCACACCCCCAAATGCCTCAAACAGTGCCTGGCCATTGTCCATGCATAATTTGATGAAGACGTGAATGTTCCATCTTCTGCTGAGGAGCTAGCCCTGTACCATTCTGCTCTGTTCCTTGTGACCCCTTCACTACCTAGTAGGAGCTGAGTGGACCGAGAGGAGAGTCCCAGGGTCAGAGTTGCCAAAAAGACCAAGGGGGGCAGCATCCCAGACAGCCTACCCAGAGGCAGGCCAGTAGCTAAAGAAGGACTGATGGGGAAATTTGGCCCAAATAAGAATGAGACAAGCAAATCGATTTCTCACAAAAAAATATTTTAATTTAGAAAATAGAACATTAATCAGCTATTGGGGTAGGCTGCAGGTGAAAGGAAAGTCAGACAAAGGTCCAAAATTAATACAGAGGCATGAATGTTTTCTATTTTTGTTTTTTAATATATGCATTGTTTACAATTTTAAGTCTAGTGTTAATCATATCCCTGATGGGGCAATAAGAAGCAAAGACAGTGGCTGCTATTTTTGTGACACTACCCACCTACACTCAGACATATTCTTGATGAAGTTAGAGTGTAAGGTAATTATTTTGGAAAACTGATTAGTATTTTAAAATATTATCAATATCAAGATTCTCAAAGATTATCTTCTTAGATAGTAACCTTGCATTTTTTGTGCCTCTAGGTTTAATACAGCTATTAATATTTCATTTTTATTAATTTCAAATTCTAAACAATTTCAAGAGTTTTAAAGATACATTATTTAGCATATTTTAAATTTGCAATTACCCGTGACTTACTTTCTGTCTCTATGGTACAACATGTTAAATGTCACTGACTGCATAATTTTTTTAACCTACAGAAGATATGAGTAACATGTTCAGTCTATTTTTTAACTGTGTTTTTCTCATGTTTTTATTAAAAGATCTTACTCTTAACTTAAATTATTATTAATGACAAGTCTTTTTCCATTTCAGTGTTTTATTTCATTTTATTTGTATGATATTTTGTTTTCATGTAGAAGCAATGAATAAGTTTTAAAGCAATTTTATGATTAAATCCATTAAAGATGAAGCAAACAGCCACCATCACAATCAAATTACTATCATCGTTATAAACACATTGGTGCTCAAGCTCTGAAAATACATACTTGCATTTCATTTCTCCACCCCTCCCCCAGTGTTGATAAAAATCCAGGCTTTACAATAGCAAAGACATCTTCTGCTTTTGGCAGAAATGGATTAATCATATTACAGCTAGCTAGTACCTATTTCTAATGGAAAAGTAATGACATGCTAACAAAAAGGAGAAATATAGGTACAGAGAGGAAGGAATTATGGTTAGCTATGTTTGAAATAGAAGTGTATAATCTTCCATGTGCAGTAAAATTTTCTCATGAATCTAAAACCTGGAGAATAGAACATTTAGTTTGTTCTGTGTTTCCAAATGTAAAGTACATGTAGCTAAGGATGGAATAAAGATAATTATACTATTCATAAATTCTTTAAAAAGTACAAAATAACTTCTTTTGCTGTTCTCATTTTGAAACATTATTGCATCAAAAATTAAACAAAAGAGAAAAATGAACTGAGCTATAAAAATTATGTTATTTTCGAAACAAAAGATTTTGACTAAATTTTCCCTTCCCACTCAAGCAAAATTTCCAACCTTCAGAGGATATGGAACTTTTAAGCAATTATAAAAATATGTTCTATAGTTTTCATATCACTATGAAATTTTTACAATTTATTTATGGATTTCCACTCAGGAGGATAAATTTGGCATTTTATCACACGACTTTATATATTGATTCTTCCATTGTGTTCTGATAGGATACACATATTACTAAGATACATAGGTAGATACAGCAAAAAAAATTATAGATTACACAAAATATATTCGTTTCACAAATAGCTGATGGACTTATAATCAATTCCTCTATTTGGAAAGGCATCCTTTTATGTCTTATAATTTTATTATTTTCATATCTGCAAAGGGGATCTTTCTTTGTGCCTCAATTATATACAGTGAGGAGAAAACACTTTAAAGTATATTTATCAGAAAACATTGACTCATAAAATACAAGTGGAGCACACCAAAATGAACATAACATCTGATTCAAGAAATTTATTGAAGATTTTAGGATGATTGAAAATATTCTTTTATGTCTTTGATTTTAAGTACTATATTAAAGTCACCATGGTTTATAATTTTACCACATTTGAGAAGTCACTCTACAATTAATGCTACTTACTTATTATAATGAGTCATTGTTTACCATCTCAGGCTATTAGTTTAGCTTAGGGTCTTGAGCCTAAAAGCACTATTTTTCTCAAAACACTTAAGGCAATCATAAGTCCATAGAAGCCTTCTGTATAACCTATTTTACTGACAAACAATTACATTTTAGATTGAAGAGGTGAAATGATTAAGAATATTTGACTTAGTTGCCATGACAGCATGCATTTTTCATCAGGCACAGTGTAATTACTACAATTTCAATGATGTAAAATCAAGAAAGATGATAACAAACAGCAGAACCGTGGAGATATTGCCATTGCAACCAGGTTGCCATAGCAACAGTGATAATAATCCCGGTGATAGATGTTTTCTCTTGCTCTTTCCATTTTGTACGGTTATAACATTCAGAGCCAGTTTTTACCACAGCTTTTTATAGTTTATTAGACTGTCAAAATAGTTTATGAGATGTTGTTGCAAAGGAAATGACTGAGTTCCGCAGCCTAATAAAAATGCCAAATACTCTGTTTACATACTGCTCCAGCACTTAACAAACATTAAAAAATTGTATGAAAAATGATTTGATATTGTATCTGTATTAATCAATTTGCAAGGCATAAGCTTTGTCAGTGAAGGTCAAATGAATAGTTTCCAAACACGACTTTTGGAGAGCCTTTTTAAAGTTTGTTTTTTGATGTAACACTGGCAACCTCCTTCACCTGAATATGAGTATAAACTACTCACAGGAAATACTTTGCACAACTAAAAGATAAATAGTTATAGAAAATTAAAACCACATTTGCCTTCTCAAATAGTTTGGGGGAAATATTTAAAGTATATGGCCAGAAGTACGCTGCAATAACTTTTGAGGACAACGATTTTTGAGGGTATAACCAAAGATCGGGGATGTTAATGGAATGGGCTCAGAAATAAACACTGTGAGTGTAAACAGTTGATGAGAAAGCCTGCGGTATACACCTAACTACATAAAGTACATATACACCACATAAAGAATATCACTTGCCAATATACAATATCTGTGCCAATCATTATGTACAGTCTTTACATGAGCTGTTCTTTCACGTTTGATGGAAACACATTACAGAGAATGTACTTCAATACAGACCTACCATGGGTTTTGTCTGTGAGAAAGGGTACCCAAAGATGCATGTATTCACATGGATCTGGAGGCTTTATAATTTATTGCAGTCACGTAGAGTATTCAAGAATAGACCACAGAAAATTGAGTCACACATTAAAGCTTTGGGACCTGCTTATATGCAGCAAACAGAAAGCACTGAATAGTTTCAAAGATGTGTGACTGTGAGTTCACAGGCCATTTTACCAAAAAGTATAAAGGGTGTAGAAAGAATTTTCAGTGATGAGCCCTTCCTCTTTTTTCCTCCATTTATCCCTCACCAATGTTCTCCACTTTAGTGGAGTACATTAGATCTACTCAGATTCGTATTTAGAAATATTACATTAATGAAATTTAGGGCCGTGGCTTAGACAAAATAATTCTTGCTATTGTCGTGTTGGAAGATAAGTAAGAAGGCCTGGCAATTCCTAGTGCTTCATATTACTCCTATTTATTGACAGTCTGCTATTCAACAGTTCTATGCTTTTATTATTTGTTTTAAATGAGCATGATCAGCTGAGCTTTTATTTGTTTTAAATGAGCATGATCACCTATGAACCTAAAGACAGGAGTTTTGAGTCACACCTCTGTCAGCTTCAGTTTCCTCGTGTGAATAGGTAATAGGAACGCTTCTGACATATATTGTTCAGGTAAATTTGTGCCTGTGACATGGTAAATATTGTCTGAATCCAATAAGGCTGTCCAGCACCCCTGCAGCTGCTCAGGCCTCATGGGGAAATATGCTCTTTTGGTCCAGCTGCTAGGGTAGGCGTACAAAGAAAGGAAGAAGGTAGGCTTTTCATTATGCCTCCTGTCGGCTGCTCCAGAACGTGAAGGAGAAGCAGATCAGACACCCCGCAGCATGTTGCTCATTGTATGCTAACTCTTCTAGGAAACCATTGACGAAATTATGACTTTCAGCTACTTAAATAGAAAGTTAAAATAGTTAACAAGATATTTAGTATATTATTTCTTTCATTAAATATATCCCCAACAGTATTCCTGAAAACAAACCTACAGGCATGTTTTATGGTCAACAGCATCAGAGTCCCATCCCAAACACTGTTCAGTCATTAAGTGAAGATCTAATTGGATCACGTTCCTCTAATCAGCTAATAATTACCCATGAGTTTATTACCAGAAGTGGTCACTTTTGCAGTAAGTATATCATCTCCTTAGAGAAAGATAATATCCCTCAAATTTTGCCTAAGAAATATAATTCTAAGTGTTTGAGTGGTCCTCTATTTCTCTTTTCATAGTTCATACCCTTCTGATAGTGACAAATGCCATAGCTTTTTACTACATGGACAAATAATATCAGACATCCAGCTATTTATTTTGCCTATCAAAAACAAACCCTCATAGCAAACTTCTTCCAAAGAGTTGAGGAACTTAAATATGTACAGAGATAATTTGCATAATTAAAATGATAATGAAGGAAAGATAAAAGCCCCCAAAAGAAAAAGAGAATCGTAAGATGGCCTAAGATTGAGGGCATGTTTAAGTCCTTAAGTCCTCACAAGAAAATTTTCACCATTGCTCAAAGTCAAGTTAGCCTTTATTCCTTCCTTAAGAGAATGTCCTTTATCTGTAATCTTAAGTGAATGTTCTGTCCCAGGAAGTAATATCTGTTTCTTAACTTGAATTGCTTTGATGTATGTTATGCCATCATATGTAACTCACAAAACTGCCCTGCTGGGATGTTTGTTATTTAGTATCTAAAGAGCAATAACTCTAATCCTACAGCATTTGAGTTAGTTGTTAAAAAAAAAAAAAAAGAAAGATCTTAACAGAACAGTGAGTATCTTGTTTTAATACCTCAGGATGCTGTGTACAAAAAGGCAGAGTATTTTAAGGTTTTATTTCTATAATTATTCTCTAGTAATAGTTTTAGTTTTAAACTTAACTTCATTTCTGATTGATTATACAAAAATGTCTATAAAATATACCTAAATTATTTTAAAGTTCATTCTGTTCCATGTTCTATTTTTCTTAGTAGTTTCCAACTGTGAGTCTTATGTTTCCATTACCCTGGGTATACTATTCTGTAGAGAAACAAGACCTTATGCCTATGCCAATATTTACACAGTCCACTATAGGGACCCAAGGTTGCTCAATAATTCAAGTGCAATCCTTTTGGCTCCAAACATGTACACAATTTCAAACAATAATCCAGGTAATTCAAATATGCATGTTTGTGTGTGTAGGTGTGAACTCGTGAATATTTATGTTTTCTGGAAAATTTCCCTAATTTTGAACTTCTTACTGCATTGGTCCTAGTCCCAACTGTATCACTAAGTTAGTGTGAACCACTGAAACTCAATAAACTTCAATATCCTCTAAGACAAGATGGAGATAATAAGAGATATTTGATTCATCTTATAAGGTTTCCATAAGGTTTGAAATAAGTGAGAGATAAGAAAGTATTCAAGAAGTTAATATGTAATTTAGATAATTGTGAAGTGAAATAGTCATAATAGTAACAATAACGTTAGCTAGCACCTCCTTGCTTACTTTTACAGATAACAGTACATGCTGTGAAGTTCATAATGCTTGGTGCTAGTGGACCTATGAAATTCTTGGTACTAAAAGCATTCAGCAGAAATGCAACTGAAGTGACCTTGAGCCTGGGAAGAATTATTACAATGTTATTGCAAGAAACTAATTGTGCTAAAGAATGTGAGGACAAGCAGCATCTTCCTGGTAGTCAGAAGCAAAAATGCTAAGAATGGGTAATGGAGTAATTTGATATGCATCCAATTTAAGAGTGGGACTCAGTATTATTCCATGGAATAGTTCATCCGATTGCGTTAGGGGTGACTCCCAATAAAGGAAACTTGGAAATCAGATGATGGCCTGTTTTCTACTTTCATACATTTAAGTATCTTCTGATAAACCCTGGTTGTTATTATTTTAGAGGGATAGATTAGCTGATTCAGAACATGCTTGAATGTCCAACTCTCACCCTTTTTAAATTTGTAAGCAAATTACAGTGTTCCTCCTGTCTCCAGCTGCGTCCATCCTTAGTCTTGTGGAGCATCTATACCTAGTATATCGCACATCAACCTGGAAAGATCTAGGTCTAATTCCGTACTTTGAAAGGGCAATCATTAATGTTCTGAAATATCAGATTTTCTTAAAATCTAAAATGCTGGAGATACTTATCAGTTATATTAATCATTAAAAGATGAAATGGATTGATCAGTGTGGCATTACTCATTTTACAGTAATTCTCAACCATGGAGGCTCTTCCAAGACTTTCAAGCAGTGTCAGAGTTTACAATGTTCTGCTCCAAGCAAAATCTAGCTTTTTTGGAGAAGCAAATGTCCTGTCCCGCCAGATCTATAACTTGTATGGTCTTCATGATCATTAAGCCCTTACTGCAGGTAAAACTGAGATGACCAGAGTTTTACTTGCTCTGATTCTGGCATCTATTTTTCTTTCATACTCCCCAAGCAGAAAGAAGCTGAACAAATGTTTAACCTCTCTCATGTAAAATCATTTGAAGCTTATTTTTCATACATTAGATTCTTCTGTAAAAGTTTAGAATTCTTTCAGGGAAGCTTTCCTGTAAATGGAATGTGTTGTGTATCATGGATATTTCTGACAGCACTCCAAATATAACTTTTTTAAAATTAGTGAAGATTTGGCTCTAAAGCTATATATATCTTTTACATTGATATCTGAATTTTCAAGTTTTATGGAATTATCCTAAAAATCTTTTCAACTAATAGGGAAAAAAATAGAATTGGCTATATGAAAATATTCCTTTCTTCGTTCAGTACTCTCTCACTTAGCATGTGCTTAAAATCAAAAACATGCATTTGGCTAATATTAAAAACATTTTTACAACATTCAGGACTTTGTAATTCTAAAAATATGAAAAATTAAAACTTAAGACTTAACAATGACTGCTGAAGTTACATATCACGTCTGTACATCCGGGATTTTACAGTGGATATTTCTGTCTTGTACATTTTATCTTGTTATATTTTCACCAACTGTTATTCCTTTTGCTCTCATTTAGCTTTATCCTGGATCACAGTTTGGAGGAGATGTAGTCTTATAAGACAGAAAGTGCTTCAAGATGCCAGGGTATATCTTCTGTTTTCTAGATGAATATTTTAAGGAATTTTGGGAACACCAGATCAGATTACTTCTTCTGAGTTATACAAACAACTTTGATTTCCAGGCTGCTCCATAAAACTTTACATACTTTACTTCATAGCTCCTGTTTTCCTTGACACCTCATCTTTGGTTGTTATTGGTTCTATATTATTTTTCTAGCCAGAAAACGCAAAGGAAATTGCAGTGATTCATGCCCTGTGAAAACTTAGCTATAAGACTGACTATTCATTTCTTAGCATTCTCTTGACTGTAAACCAAGGGGACTTGATTAGATCATTCTATTAATTTAATGCCAATCTTATGTTTAAAGACAAAGAAGTCCTTTAGCAATTAAAACAAAGAAAAAAATCAAAGACATAAAATTCAACTTAAAATGTTTTCTTTGGCTCACTAAGCATATTTGCCATTTTATTGGGTTCATTTCCAAGAAGTAAAATGAGACAATCTGAAATTTTGCTGGGAGGAAGTACTAAAAATGAGAAATCAAATTGTCCTGAAAAATGCTCATAGACTTCTGGTATGCATTGCTAAAATTCTGAACTTTCGTCTTCCAAGCTCTGATAGGTTTCTAATCTCAGCTACAGAGAAGTTCCTTCATGTCGTGAAAGAATTAATGCACTTCCCCCAAGAAATCTAACTTACTCTAACATGATAACAGCTCCTGGTGAAACACACTGAGGGATCTTAGATAACCATCTGTGCTTCTAGCTGTTCCTTTATAAAAAGATAAAAGTGGGGCAGGGTCAAACTTAGACAATTCGTAGGCTCACCATGACTCCTTCTGTAAAGGACACAACAAGCACTTATCACTTTTACATTGTACCATTTAGTGACAATCATTATACTTCTTAAAATATATTGTATCAAGTCATTACTAGTGATCATATGTTTTAGGGTGCTATTAGTTATCTTACTGATAAATCATGAATTGTGATGAACTGTCCTTGATTCTCTCTTCTTTCTCAACTTTGCATATACTCATCAGTCAATACATTGTTCAGTTTCCTTACTGCCTCATGGGTTGTTTCCTTTCCTTGATCCCAAGACCACTGACCTTGTTTCCTTCCCTCCATCCCAATGCCCCCGCCCTTGCTTGATCAACATCACCCCCGGTCTTCTTATAACTATCCTAACTGGCTGTTATTCTCCAACACACCCTCAAAAACCCACAACCAAATAACTTTATAACTGATATCTAACCTTAAACCATTGCTTAGAATCTTTGAGACACCTAAGGTTTCCGATTCTGAATGAGAAATTTCCATATTTGGACTTCCAAGTTAGGAAATACTGAAAAAGTGGTAGAAAACCAGGCAGCTAAACTGGAACACAGGGTGAGAATAGAGTTATGGCAATAAGGCCTAAGTCCAGATTCTCTAATTGAATTTAGCATCAATACGATTTAGAAATAATACAAGGACAGTTTCATCCTGAGATTAAGATTTCAAAACCAGACCTTTTCCTGGGTGTTCAGAGTGGGATCTCTAGACAGCACCATTTGGGGACTTCTTAGAAATGCACATTTCAGCCCCATCCCAGACCCACAGAATCAGAAATTACTGGATGAAGCCCCAGCAGTGTATGTTGTAACAAGCCTTTCGAGCAATACGCTGCCCGCTTGACAACTGCTGTCTCAGAGAAAGAGATGAGTCTAAGACTGTAAATTGGAATTCAGAGACCTAGCAGTGAAGGGAGACATTCTGCCAAGGCTGCAAAGGAGGAATTTCATCCTGGGAGTGCTTAAAGCAGTGGTTTCCATCCACGCTACACATTATAATCACCTAGGACACTTAAAACTGCTGATGCCTGAACCTTACCACAGGCCAATGAGTTACATCAGAACATGTGAGGGTGAGGCCCTGGCAGTGAGGCGCTTTAAAGGTAACCCAGGTGAGTCGTATGTTCAGTTGGGGCTAGAAACAATGGGTTAAGGAGGGTCTGCTCCCCGGTTAGGATCCTCTATTACCTAGCTGACTCGTCTCTTTCTCTGAGATAGCAGTTGTCAAACTTAGGCGGGCAGCAAATTGCCTGGAAGGCTTGTTACAACACACATTGCTGGGGCTTCATCCAGTAATTTCTGATTCTGTGGGTCTGGGGTGGGGCTGAAATGTGCATTTCTAAGAAGTCCCCAAATGGTGCTGTCTAGAGATCCCACTCTGAACACCCAGGAAAAGGTCTGGTTTTGAAATCTTAATCTCAGGATGAAACTGCCTTTGTATTATTTCTAAATCGTATTGATGCTAAATTCAATTAGAGAATCTGGACTTAGGCTTTGTTGCCATAACTCTATTCTCATCCTGTGTTCTAGTTTAGCTGCCTGGCTTTCTACTATTTTTCCGGTATTTCCTAACTTGGAAGTCCAAATATGGAAATTTCTCATTCAGAATCAGAAACCTTAGGTGTCTCAAAGATTCTAATATACCGTTGCTCAAAATCTGGGCCAGTTTACCTAGCCACACTTCTGCAGCTCTGCAGCTCAACTGCAAGGACACTGCACTGCTCAGTACCAAAGGCACATTTTATCTGACCCAATGCAGTCGTCCTAGACAACACTCCTGAGAAGTGCTGGTGACATACTTGTACACACCCCTGTACCTCATCTTGCTCCCTACTGCAGGTTGCTTCAAGTAGGTGTTCATGCATCAAGTCCAATGAGATAAACAAGTCTGTAGCCATGCTTTACACTTTAACTCAGGCTGGAAAATATAAATTAAGACCCTGGTCTGTAGTCAGGCTTTACATATTAACTTAGGCTGGGAAGTAAAAAGTAAGACCTTGTTCTATGTCTTATGACATGACTCTCCTCTTCCGAAAGTTGTATTATACTGCTTCAAGTCTTAAGTCATAAATCACTGCAAACTAATCTTTCATAGTTTAAATTGCTTTTAGTATTAAAACAACAACCTCAAAAATGATGATCTTTGATGTTCTTTTACCCGCTTCTTCTGACTCATGATAAATATTAATTTAACAGGAAAAAGGTAACTATCAAATATATAATCAATTAACTTTTATTTTTAAATCCCTTTTATCAATACATCTTATCACTTTCTGTGCCTAGTCGTGCAATGACCTAATTCAGCCCCCCGCAAAAAAAAAAAAAAAAAAAAAAAGGAGAGATTTTACAACATGAGGTGATGGTCTTGGACATTGCTAGTCAAAGAGTTGTCCCAACCCAGCATAGTGATACCACTTGGGAGTATACAAAATAAGCAGGATCTCCTGCCCAACTTAGAGTTACAGTTGTAGAATTTCTTCAGAATCTGTATTTTAACAAGATCCCAGGTAACCTTCTTGTATATTAAGGTCTGGGAAGCAATAGTTTTGGTAATGCTGATGAAATCACTTCAAATTTAGATTAGAGAACCAATTTTACTTAGTAATAAGAAATTTCCCAAATATTAGACATGCTAATGAAAATTACAAATAAATTAGACTTTTCTCCATCATTTAATGGAGAATGAGCTTCAAATGAACATACATGGAAGAAGCCCGGGTCTCAGGCAGTAAATGCTCATACAATGTTTCTCTGCCACAGAAAATACACCCTCCAATTACACAAGAATATAGCAGGTTGTGGAATGCAAGGAGCAGCCATGGGGCCAAGGCATGTTAAGACAAGGAGCTGCTGCTACCAGTGCTGGGCCAGCGCGCAGAATGTTGGAAGACTTCAGCATTTGGACTTCATTGATTCAGCCATTCAACAAAGGTTATGGAGCATTATTATATGCCAGAGTTGAAGTTAAGTGCTAGGACAACTTATTTTTCATTTGTTCACGTTCTAGATTTTGGAGACAAGCAAGGAAACAAATTGCAATGCTACATTGCAATGTGCTATAACATAGTCACGCACCAGTAGACAACAAAGTTAAAAGAAAACTTACATTGACTTGAGAAGAGAAAGCATAGTCAGGAATAAATTCTTAGAAAGGATGACAGGTGGTCACATCAAGTACTTGGAGGTGATTTTGTATAAATTCCAGAAGAACATGATCATTTCTCCATCAGTTGTCTGATGTTTTTGCAAAAAAATGAGCCTTGCAGGTGAAATCAACAGAATTGTTAATGGAATGGTATTTAAGGGAAAGTCTTTGGAGAAAAAGTGTTGAAAAAATGGTTGAAGGAGAGATGGGAGTAACTAGTTGAGATTGAGGCCACAGATGGAGAAATAAAACCTTGGAAAGAATAAGAACAAGAATACTTATTTTCCTATCACTGGAGGAGAAGGTATGTGATTAGGTTATAGGGGAGAAGGTCATTCAATGGAGGGGCTTCGCACCTGAAGGCTCCTGTCTCATTTTTCCAGTAAAGAGTGAGATGATCTGGAAAAAGTAATAGAAGAGAGCTTTGCAATCACAATTGCTTTTTTTTTTTTTTGGCAATGGAGTTTACAAGAGATACCTAAAAAGATGGTGAGGTTCCATGTGTGGTTGGAAATCATGACTTTGTAGAAACAACACTCTTCCAGGCTGTGAAATTTTGTGTAAAAAAGTCAAGCAGTGTAAAAAAGTCTAACAGTGTAGACATAGAAAGATAGATGCTTGGATTAATTTAAGTTTACAGTATTGTAGTGTGTGCAGCAGAAAGACAAAGGTGAGAGGATCTTAAAGATGATGTCAGGACTAACTGGCATACTGTGTGCTTCTCAAAATTTAATATGCCTATGTATCATCTGGAAGTCTTGTAAAAATGCAGATTCTGATTCAAATTCTTGTTTCTAAAAAGCTCCCAGATGATGTTTGTTCTGGAGTTCCAGAAACCACACTTTGAGTAACAAGGTTCTAAGCTATAAAAGGAAATGATTAAAACCAAAAGTTGTGGCCTGGAAAAGGGGGAAGGAATAAATATACTAAATGTCAAAAAGCAATTATGCCACTTTACACTCATTAGTATTGCTGTTATAATTTTTTTTTCTAAACCCACAAAATATAACAAATGTTGGTGAGGTTGTGAAGGAATTGTACTCCTTTTAAGTGCTAGAGAGGATATAAAATGATGAAGCTGCTGTAGAAAGCAGTATTGCACTTCCACAAAAGAGTAAACATAAAATCACCACATGATCCAGCAATTCCACTTCTAGGTATATACCCCCAAAGAATTGACAGCAGGGACTCAAGAAGTTATTTTTCCACCCATGTTCTAACAGCATTATTTACAACTGCCAAAAGATGGAAACAATCCAAATGTCCATTACTGACTGAACATATGAACAAAATGTGGTATACACATACAATGGAATATTATTCAGCTTTTTAAAATTTCCCTTTAAATTCTGACACATGCTAAAACATGGATCAACCTTGAGGACATTATCCTAACCAAAATAAGCCAAACATGAAAGGACAAACATTGCACGATCTCACTCATGTGAGGTACCTAGAATAGTCAAAACTCAGAGAGACAGATATTAACACGGTAGTTACCAGGGACTGGCAGGGGGTGTGGAAATGTAGGGGATAATGTAAATCTATTGCTTAATCTAGAGTCTCAGTTTTGGGTGATGAAAACACTCTTTAAAAAATATGAATGCCTAGTTCCCACTTCCAGATAGTCTAGCTTCATTGGTTTGGGATGCCACCTGGGCATTGAGGTGTTTAAAGTCCCCTAGGTGATTCCAATATGTTTTTAAAAATAGGGTTATTTATTAGAGGAATTCCAAAAGAAGAGCAAAATGGTTTTAAAAATTAAGAGTTACAACCCTCAGACAGTATTTTTACATTTGCTTTTGACCAACTTGTACAGCAGCCTTTAGATACTTACTTTTGTTTCTGGACAACTGTTTTTCACAAATGTTGGGGGGGGAATGGGTTGGTTGGTTCAAATTCTACTCGATCACAGATTTTGACTGACATCATGGAAGATCTTCATATCACTGGCTCTGTCTGATCAAGGTAAGCCAGGAGCTTGGACAGAGTCACAGAGGGGTGTCAGGGCCAAAGGAAAATGTCCCCTTTGTCCTTTGAAAGTTTGCTGAAATATCAACTGACAAAGGGCATATGGATAGGAGAAAAGGCACACACATTTATTTGATCATAGTTTTACAAAAGCCTTCAGAATAAAGATCCAAAGATGCAGAGAAAAGTATTCATTTTTATTCGTAGGTTTAATCAAGTACAGACAGCTGTCTAGAAAGACAATTCGACAAAAAGTGCATAATCTAATGCGAGACTGAGCAGGGAAACCCAGCAAGACTTGTCTAGATTCTTCTTGACCTCGTCATATAGATTACCCACTCCAGGGTATGGGGTGGATAGGACCCCTTCGGGAATGAAGGTCTTAATTTCTTTATGGCCAACTGTTACACAAAAAGGCAGGGGTTGGGGAGAAAGTTAAAGCAATATTTTTAGGCTTTATAGCTGGCTATGGGGAAGACAAGGTTCCAGTTTCCAGATCCCTTTGGAGAAGAGGAATTCTGGTTTCTGTCCTGCCTTAGGGCAGTGGAGAATGAAGGGTGAGCAACAGGAGGGTAGGAGAAGGTCAGAGTGAGACTTGGCTTCAGGGGCTGCTTCTGAGGCCTTCACTTTGGGGTTTTGTTTTCTGAGTTCCAACATCAGTACTGAGTTCGGTACACAGGTTCCTGGCTCCCCTCATGACTGCATTCAGCTTTTTCCTTCTGTAAATTTAGAGACCTCAAAGAAAAACAACAATTAGAATCCAAAGAAAATCAATAAGTATTTATTATTTTCTTGCCATCAGATTTTAGTTTTGCTTTCTATTTATTCTTTTAAAAAAATTTTATCTTGCAGATGTGGGGTACAATTCAGGGTTAGGTATACAAATGTTCATTATGCAGGTGAGATGAGGTATGCTCCCTCCCTCCCCCTGCAGGTTCCCACTACTGCCAATCCTGTCCTCTCTCCCTCCCCCCAAGCAATTGCCCAGTACTGCCAGTACTTTTCTCATAGTGCTACGATGACTGCTCAAGGTCTGCTTATGAGTGAGAACATGTGATGCTCAGTTATTTGTTTCTGTGATAGATCACTCAGTATTATAGACTCTAAGTCCATCCAAGTTGCGGTGAAGTTCATGATTTTGTCCTTTATGGCTGCATAATATTCCACCATGTATTTGTACGACATTTTTTTATCCAGTCCTTTTTCAATGGACAGCACGGTTGGTTCCATGTTTTTGCTATTGTAAACAATGCTGCAATAAACATACATGTGCAGGTACCTTTTTCATAGAGTGATTTGAGTTCCTCTGGGTTTATTCCCAGTAGGGAGATTGCAGGGTTGTATGGAAGGTCAATTTTTAGATCTTTCCAGAATTGCCAAACTGTTTTCTGCAGAGGTTGTACTAGTTTACATTCGCATCAACAGTGTAGAATTGTTCTCTTTTCCTGGCATCCTCTCCAACATATGTTGTTTTTTGAGTTATTGATGATGGTCATCTTGACTGTACTTAGGTTGTATCTCAGTGTGGTTTTAATTTGTATTTCTTTGATGACTAGTGAGGCTGAACATTTTTTCAAGTATCTCTTGAGTGCTCATATGTCTTCTTTTGAGAAGCGTCTATTCATATCTTTTGCCCACTTTGTAATAGAGTTGTTGTTGTTGTTGTTTTTGGCACGTTTGAGTTCCTTGTGTAGATCCTAGATGTTAGGCCTTTGTCAGACATACAGTTGGCAAAGATTTTTTTCCCCAGTCTGTGGGCTATCTCCTCACCCTCTTGATGGTTTCTTTGACTTGGCAGAAGCTTGTCAGTTTGATGAGGTCCCACTTATCTCCCTTATCTCTTATGGCATGGGCGCTTGGATGTTTGATCAGGAATTGGTTTCCAGTTCTAATTTCTATAAGGGCGTCTACTCCATTTTCTAAGATTCTTATCATTTGAGATTTTATGTTTAGCTCTTTGATTCATTTAGAGTTGACTTTTGTATATGGTGATAGGTAGGGGTCAGCCAGTTTTCCCAGCATCATTTACTGAATAGGTTCTCCTTTCCCCAGGTTAGTGGAGGAGGCTTTATCTGAGATGAGTGGTCGAGAAATTGAAGTTTTGCTTCTGCAATCTCTATCCTGTTCCATTGGTTTATATGCCTGTTCTTGTATCAATACCAGGCTGTTTTGATTATTGTAGTTTTTTAATAAAGCTTAAAAACTGGGAGTGTGATACCGCCCACTTTAGTTTTTTTGTTGTTTTTTTTTTTGGAGGATTATTTGGGCTATTCGTGGTCCTTTATGTTTTCATATGAATTCCTGTATTGTCATTTCCAGGTCTGAGAACAATGTTGCTGGCAATTTCATGGGTATTGCGTTAAATCTGTAGATTGCCTTGGGTAGAATGGACATCTTAACAATGTTGATTCTTCCAATC